>NC_053163.1:69849523-70149523 GCF_016835505.1 Polypterus senegalus | reverse complement strand
AAGACAGCTTCTGCTGTGTAATGGAATCTGCCAGAACTGCTCCCTTCTCCCTGTGATGAAAACCCTGAGGCACTTTGGAGCCTGATACTTTTCTAAAGTGTCATATTTTTCAGTTCTTTCTAGTTTCACTTTTACCTTCAGTAAGAATGAGACTATCTTGTGTAATGTGGTGCTGCCTTACCTTTACTGGTTCTCCAGTAGCTGTTTTCACTTTCTCTTCCCATTCGACTGTTGCTGCTCTGTTGAACAGATTAGTAACAAGGGGAAGGAATATTTCAGTATGAAATGAGAAAAACAAATAGTACTCATTTAATAAAAGACATCTTAAATAAAACCGGAGTACCAAAGGAAAGACCTGCATGAACAATGGAAGAAATTACAGTAGCTCTGGGCGATATGGCAAAAAATAATATTTTGATATTTTTAAACATTTTGCCATATTGCAATGATTATATATTTTCTTGGAAACACAGGTAAAATTCCATTGCAACGAACTCCCAGGGAGCTAAAAAATATTTTGTTGTAATGAAAATTTCATTGTCATGAGATTCTGTATTGTTTACTATAATGCTTTCTTTAACTTGCGCCCAGGGTTCTGCAATCATTTCAATAGCTTCTTTCGCGTTAATTTTAATCTCCTCCTGCCTACAAGTTATGCTGACGAGAATTTTTCTCAGCATTTCCTTGCGATAATACACTTTCAGGGTGTGAATGATGCCCACATCCAAAGGCTGAAGCACTGCTGTGCAATTGGGTGGGAGGATTTCAATGCAAACATTATCTAAATTTGGAACCATGTTGTGGGCAGCCAGTTATCAATCAGGAGCCGAATGATCCTTTTCTTCTTCATACCGTGAGGTTTCTGAACTCTTTTGAGATTCCCCCTCACTCCCCACCCAATGGGAAGGACACGCTGAAGTGCGTCCAGAAGCACGATTGCAGCGTCTGTGTAAGATTGTTTGTTTGTTGCCGAGGCAGGGCAAAAACAGGCTCATAGCGCTGCAGTGAAACGACACAGGAGCAAATCATAAAAGATCAGGGTCGTGCTATATGTCCCTGTCTTGCACCCCAAAACATGAGGCTGAGTCTCAGTACTTTAGCAAAACCAGCTTTATTCAGCTTGAAACAGGAACGGCACATTTATTTATTGTAGCATGATCTGCCACTCTGCTATACACAGACACAGCAGTTGGGCAGGGTCATGGCCAGATCAGTGATCAAGTAATTCTGTTACCTGCATTTACAATGTTCTTTACATCACCCATCGATATCTTTTCCATAGACGCAGAGATCAGACTTCGCAATGCTCTTTGGTGTGTCATCCAGTTAGGGGAGGTCCCAAGAGAGTTTACAAACCTCACATTTTCTTGAATTAGTGCTGCATTAATAGAAATATTTCTTGAACGAGCATCACTGAACCACATCAAAACTTTGAAGTTTTTCAACGTCTTCAAATGCAGCAGTTTACATACTGTATGCCTGCAACCTGAGATTTTGTTTCTTTTTTTGCTCAGTCTTTCAAGAAAGTTGGCGAAATTCCGAATTCACTGGCAACGTGTTTTTTTCTTTTTGCTGCAATTGAGAGCTGCAAAAATGTAAAATTTTTTTTTCTAATATGAACTGTTATCGTTTTTTGTGCTTGCTGTTTCTATAGGAGGGTGACAATGAGTTAAATTCCAATGGATGTTTTTCAAATGTTGATGAGCAATAAGCAAAAGGTATCGCTGAAAACCGCAGGAAACAAAAAGGGCAAATAAAACAGCATGAGGAAAGTTCGAAGAAAGAAAAAAAAAATTACAATGTTTCTGTTTGGGGATCGTTGTGCACAACTGAGCTGCGTCCACAGAACTAGCAGCTTTGTGGATGATTCATTCAGGCATTTCAAGGTCTTTTGGGCACTTCGTTGTAATGAAAGTATCTGCTGAATCTACTTCGCAGTAATGAGGTTTCCATAGACTCGCGTCATATGGGGAAACTGTCGGGACCATAAAAATAGTTCATTGTAATGAAAATTTAATTGTAAAGATATTCGTTGTAATGGAATTTTACCTGTAGTTTATAAACACTAGTCACAGTACTTGTCAAAAGCAGGTAACAGGAAAATTCAGAAATATTCAAAAATATTTGCTATCCATTGCCCTAACCCTATATTTACCATCAGTACCTTCTGTATCCGCATGTGTCTGGACGTCTCCATTTATCAAGTGCATTCCTGTAAAGCCTGCCCCTCAGACTCTGTCATTATATTTGGGGAGTCTTTCTTGTGTCCTGTGCAGTTTTCTATTTCCTGTCTTTGAAAGAGACTCTCTCAGCGTGGCTCATATGTCTTTACTCCTCCTCATGAGTCTAAACTTGCACTTCATCGTTCATTGCGTCATCATAGCCAAACTGACCAATCATATTGCTCTGAGGGACTGGACACACAGACCTTAATGTTTTAGTAAATAGATAACTGGTTGTGCAAATCCTGTGCAAATGTTTTTACATTAATAAATATTAAATATTTGTGCATTATTACCTGTATGTAAATTAATATTTTAATCTAAATTAGTATTCTTTAAAGAAGCATTCCTTCTTTAAGTTTTTTTTAAAATAGAGCAAACATTTGGTCAGTACAACTTTAGGTAATTCTCCTTCTCTCTGGCACACACTCACTTCCAATATATGTTGTTTGTAAGCCCAAATAGTTTTGGGAAAGCTTCCTCTGCAAAACCCTTCACGTCTTCATAAGTTGTATCTGCAGTCAATGATCTAAAGCAGCTGTTTGTAACATGTTGTCTGTACAGCTCTTACAAGAACCCTGTCTTTGGCAGTATGATTCTAAACAGCAGTGGTTACATTGTCCATTTTAACACCATTTCTACCATAATGCACTCCTCAAGAGGAAGAAGCCATTAGCTTAGCCTCTGCAAAACAGGTTCAGCCTTCACGGAAGTTGTAGAACAGACAGGCCCACAAGTTCAGATGCATTCTGCATTGTGTGCAGATTACTGTTTGAGGTGCCGCCTGATATGGTAGCAATATTTTTTTAACACATATTATAAAATAACTCAGTTTGTTCTACATCTGAATTCTTAAAGCCAAGCCATATCAACGAGTGTTTATTTCTTTTAACTACCATCTTTCATCTTATCCACCTTGGTACTCAGTCACTTTATTGGGTTATTAGAAAACATTTGTACAAAATAAAAAACTTAATATGCTAAACAAATGTTACTTTTGATATACTGTAGCATAATTTGATATCATCTACAGGTGGTTCATCACGCTCCCAACTTACTATAACATTATAATGAATATATTGCCACTATTTAATGTATTGGCCATCCATTGAAGAAATATTAAAGTTTGCTAATGAGCAAAATCATTTCTGCTTTAGAACCTCATCCACAAAACGTCCAATGTATTATTATTATTAGTGGTAGTAGCAGTAGTAGTATGGTCATGTGTGCAGAGTACAGTGAAATTCTTACATGTGTGCCTGACGTTGCCACTATCTGGCACCAAAATATATAAAACAGTATTAAAATACATACTGTAGCTCCATTTTGTTTAATAGAAAACACAAATTAGTTTTCTCTAGTATTCACTTTTGTTCTGCATACTGGAGAATGCCAAAACCTTCACAATTTCATAATGTTCCAGGAAAACAAGGCCTTCTGTGATGGCCTTGTCATTGATGACCTATAGACTGATTTTAATACAACTAAATTACAAAGGATAATGGCGGGATCTTGCTGGTTCATTGCCTTGGTTTCAGCTGTTTTGACGTTTTTGTTATTCCCTTGTAATTTATTTCTTTAATTTTAAAGAAAAGGAGTGGTGCCTCATATTGGTTTGTGGCCCTCAGTTGCAGTGGTTTACAGGCCTACAGACACCTCTGAGAAATATAAGGACTCAGGGCAGCCACAGCTCTTTACTATGAGGTTTGTTTTTTCTCCCCTGCTTGTTTGAGTTGGTCTTTTAAGCCTCTGTTTAGTGCTTTATGGTTTTGGATTACATGGGTTTGTATTTTGTCAGTTTTAATATTTAGGTTTTGATCACTCAAATGGCATTTATTCTTATCGCTAGCTGTTGAGAGTCTGTATCTTCATAAAGTATTGATGGCTTTGTTAGTTATGACTTTTCTGTAAGTTTTTTTTTGTTACAAGTTTAATAGGCTTTCTTTTGATTTTTCACTTGTGTTTTCTATTTTTATTTTTAATATATATACTCAGCAAAAAAAGAAACGTCCCTTTTTCAGGACTGTGTATTTCAACTATAATGTTTTAAAAATCCAAATAACTTTACAGATCTTCATTGTAAAGGGTTTAAACAATGTTTTCCATGCATGTTCAATTAACCATAATCAATTAATTAACATGCACCTGTGGAATGGTCGTTAAGACCTTAACAGCTTACAGAAAGTAGGCATTTAAGGTCACAGTTCTAAAAACACAGGACACTAAAGAGACTTGTCTACCGACTGTGAAAAACACCCAAAGAAAGATGCCCAGGGTCCCTGCTCATCTGCGTGAACGTGCATTAGGCATGCTGCAGGGAGGCATGAGGACTGCTGATGTGGCTAGGGCAATAAATTGCCATGTCCGCACTGTGAGACGCCTAAGACAGCGCTACAGGGAGACAGGAAAGACAGCTGATCATCCTCGCAGTGGAAGACCCCGGATCTCAATCCCATTGAGCACGTCTGGGACCTGTTGGATCGCAGGGTGAGGGCTAGGGCCATTCCCCCCAGAAATGTCCAGGAACTTGCAGATGCCTTGGTGGAAGAGTGGGGTAACATCTCACAGCAAGAACTGACAAATCTGGTCCAGTCCATGAGGAGGAGATGCACTGCAGTACTTCAAGCAGCTGGTGGCCACACCAGATACTGACTGGTACTTTTGATTTTGAGCCTCCCTTCATTCAGGGACACATTGTGAAACATTTTTAGTTTATGTCTTATGGTGTTGACTCTTTTAGTGTTCATACAAATATTTACACATTAAGTTTACTGAAAGTAAAAACAGTTGAAAGTCAGAGGACGTTTCTTTTTTTGCTGAGAATAGTTCTATGTAAATTATTATGCTTAATTTAATATTTTCTTCTACTTGATAAATGTCATTTTAATATTTATAATATATTACCAAAGAGGAATACCAAAACTGTCACCTTGCTGAACACATCAAACATTTATTAAATGCATGTATTAAATACAAAATATACTATTTTCAAAATAACAAAATAAACAGTTAATTGAAGGAAAGAAAGGAGACACTGGAATGGAAAACTTTATAAGAAGCTGAACTAGATAAATAAACAGTAACAAAGTAAAACAAAATGAAAATGGACTTTAAACATCTTCCAAAGAAGAAGAGAGAACAAATGAACCAATTTCACGAACAACTCAGTAAACTGTACTACTGTAAGTTTTAAGCAAAAAATCCATAAATCCAAAATTTGAAAATCCTAAATACAAAACTCTTAATCAAGAACTGGAACATAGAGCCAATAATGTCAAAATATCACAAAACTTAAAGAGTTGATGCAAAAGCTAGCAAAGAACACAGTTACAAAAGCAAACTGTTGCCACAACAATAGCTGGTGGTCTGCAGGTGTCGTATATAGAACTCATAAATGACTGCTGATTTCATTAACGCAGCACCAGAGAGTTCTAACTGATAAGAACAAGGCCAAGGGAGCAGAGAAAAAGAGCAGGCACAATTTAGAAACCTCATAAAAGACAGAACAAAAAAGAAATCCTGGCAATTACTGGAATGTTTTATATAGATTCAGCCTTCAAATTACAGATCACAGCAGACCAGTATTTCTCACACTATGTGTCGTCATCCATTTTAGGTCATGAGACACCTCCAATTGGGTCACTCTGAGTCATGAATTAAAATTGAAGTGAATGAGAAATGATCACAAAAAGTTTGTGATGGGTTGCTACTTGCTTGGCTAGAACAAATGAATTTTCAAAGGGGAACCCACAGGATAATGATTGGTGGTGATTCTCCAAAGGGGACACTCTCCCCCTTGACGATGTTCAGGGGAACAGCATGAAAGATGCACAATAAGCAAAATTAGATCACTAGGAAATAAATTTTAAGAACCACTGCAAAAGAAAACACCTTGTTTTCTTAGTTTTGTCTGTGGTAAAATAAACAGAAATTGTAACAAAAATATATAGCCTGTGTTGAAGTCATATTATCACTTGATGTTACTTTAGACAGTCTTATATTCAATAATAATAATAATAATAATGTGACGATAAAAACAATACATTTTATTTACATGCACCTTTCAAGGTACTGCAGGACATTACAAGATAAAATTATAAATACAGTATACTGTACTTATACTGGAGAAATAACAAGAAATAAGGGAAACAATTAGGCAAGATAAGAAAAAATGCATTTTATGAGCAAAGAAATAAATAGACATAGAAATACAAAACCAAAACACATACTCCTATTATTATGTTTTAAACCATATGTTGAACATTATTTTCAATATACTGTAGTAACTAAATATAACTTTTGATTAATTTATTCTTGTCTATATTGAAATATTGCTATTCTGTAGTCAGTATGTCTGTACAGCATTTGTGAAGGACACAACTGCAAATATTAAATACTATTTTGACTTACAATGTAGTATCAAGAAAGAAATCTTTTATTATTATGTATTTATACAATGCATTCAGGTAGTGTGACCTTCTGGGTAAGACACTGATGTCTGAAACAACCCAGGCAGTGCATGACATTCCACTGACTGCTCCCTCTTTAATCACTTACGCTGTCTGTGATTAACGGTATTTATCTCTGTAACCACTGGTTAAAGTGGAGTCGAGATGCCAACCATGGCAATTAGCAATGGCAGGCCATAGAAGTCATCGTCAGATCCATTCCTGTGTTTTACATTTGGAGAACACCTGCTCCTGGCTATTGCTAGGTTCAGCTTTGAATGGATAGTTAATTTCACGTGACTGCTGCTTTAAAACTGTTCCTGCTCTTTTCCACCTGATCTCTGTTTCACAATTGGATTTCAGATTTCTTTTGCATTTTTTTTGGGTTTTACTAAACATGACATGAAAATTTGGAAATGCTATCATTTTGTTTGCTTTGCGAAGTCTCATTCTAAAGTAACTTTTTCTGAAAAGACCGAGTGACTAAAAAAAAAACAAGCTTACAGTTACAGTCTTAATGACATGAGACCTCAACCTGAAGCCTAACAGACAGCAATTGTTTGTTGCTAAACGAGCATCTATGAAGTACATACATACATTTAAAAATGCATACTGACATTCTCTAACACACTTCATCCAGTTTACAGTCACAGTGGCCCAGGGTTCAGGGCAAGAACCAACTGTGGACTGGACTCAGTCAGTCACAATCAAATACTAAGTCTTGGCTGTTGTTGATGTTGCATTATTGGTTGTAAAGTTCTCTGGCACGTTCTAATTTAAGATTATTTATTTTGATAAATTAATTTTAAGTCAACGTGAACCCTAGTTTCTTTGTGTTGGATACAAAAGAGCATATTAAAATTCTAATGCAATTTCAGTCCATGCAGCTGACTCCATCATTGCCTTTTAGTGTGGATGTGGCATGTAGCCACTGGAAATGGCATCTCGGCTTCAGGGGTTTCTTTCAAAAAGAGATCAGCTGAAGCTCAATTTGGCTCAGATCTCCCAAATTTCTAACCTTTCCAGCTGGCACCAGGTCTGAGGTTAAATTGTTAAAGGGTTTCCCTAGCAGAGTTTACTGAGGTGATGGCTCCAAAATTGTATGTTCAAGGAAGACAGCTGGAGTAATGTCGATTTTATATGATACGAGCTTAACTATTAAAGTTGATCCTCGGTACTCTGGTACACATTGGTGTGATGTGTTCAGGAGTGTGCAACCCAAAAAGCATTGACCTGTAGTTTTTTTCAGTTTTGGAATTTCAAACTCTTCTCTTCTGCTTCAGTGGATGTCCACCTTCATTTATACATAACATTACATTAAAGAGCCTAATGTTTGAGGAGGAACAATGGCTGTCACAAGGGTGAAAATATCATGGGCACCTCTGAGTGAATGAACTGTACAGGGTGTCTGCTGTTGTTCTTTGAAAACTGGAATCAGTAGAAGAGCAAACAATTTAAGGTTGTAAGCAGGAAATAACTCAACTGAGAAGGAATTAAGTGACAAAGCCAGGAGCTGAAACAGGAATAACAGTTTTAGTATGGAATGAAAAAATTTGTAGCTTTAATAATCCATGTAATCAATCCAAAATGTAAGTCAAAGAGAGAATTTTAGTTGAACATACACAAAAAGAATGATGAGTGTTAAAGGTTGAATCCACAAACTTGGACAACCAGTAAGTGTACAACACAGACCTTTATGCTGTTGAATCACACTCTACACAAGTCACAAAATGGCTGTACCCACATCAAATACAAAATGGCACCGCACTAGAATGTAACTCATTTTCAATAAATACATCTAAACCACAAATACATGCAAGAAGTAAATTCCTTGACCTCTAAAACCACCAAAATCATTTCTCAATAATTTTTAGAGGGCAAGGAAAAACAATCAAAAGTTAAAAATAAAAGCTGGATCATGACACTGGGTAGATAGTTTAAACTGCTTACACAGTCTAAATACAGATATACCTATAATTTATATATAATAAAATATACCACCATCGTTTTTGGATTTTCTTTGCTTGTTTTAACAATTAGCATGGGAAGCCAGAAACAGAGATCCTAAAAGCCAGAGGAACAAAGTAGCAATGCACATGGGATAGGTTGTGAGTCAATTAAAACTCTTCCAACCACTTCACTCACACACTCATTTACTCTTTTAATCACTCACTCCGCTGTTTCATTCCCTTATTTCTTCCTTCACTTGCTCCCTTACATGATGACTCTTTTCTCACACTCATGTTCTCGCTCACTCATACCCTTCCTTATTCAATCCTTCATTCAGCAATTCATGTAAATACTCCTTCTGGGTACTTATTCACCCATTTGAGCTTCAGTTCTTTTTTATTTCGCTCATTTTTGCACTCCTCTCTTTCACTCAGTCACTTGCTCAGTCATCAGGTAACTCACTCACTCACTGACTCCTTCTTTTAGCTTCTCTTGCTTACATTCGCATTTACACCCCTCCGCACCCACCCACTCTCTCACTCACACTTTCTTATGATTGGAGGCATTTGTTCTTTTTTGTGCATTTCTTGCACTTTTAGTGTTTTTTGTTTAAATGGAGAATTTAATCCTTGGATTTTTTTTCATGTCTAGAGTGTTTTTCTAGACTTCAAAATTAGTTTGCCTCCTACCTCAATGTTATTATTGATTTTAACTTTGCAGAATTTCTATTTCCATAGTGTTATTATGCTGGGAAGAAGTGCACACTGTGTGATATCACCAATGCGACAGTTCAAAGGTCAGTGCAGTGCACTTCTTGGTTATCTGAGGTTGTGGATTGAAACCAAAAATTCTTTAGTGAACTGTGTTTCTTTAGTGCTCTATTGAATCAAAATCCTGATTCTTGATTTTAACAACAAATTTTGTTTAGTCTTTTGGCTTTGGCAACTCATTTCTATCTTTTTCATTTAATGCATTTTGACTTGCATCCTTGACTACATTTCATGTACTGGTTCCTTTCTCAAAATAAACTGCCTCATACTTTGTGACAGAATGCCTTTCTTCATTCTGCTCTTGTTTGATTTTCTTACTTGCAGTCATTCTTTTTTTCGCTTCACTAAAAGTGACCTGCTGTTATTCATTTTTATGTTGTTTTTCAAATATTATTTTGTATATTTTGTTTTTTTTCTGAGTGTATGTTATTTGTTTAATATGCTGTTATATGATTATGTATTATTTTAAATGTAATCTATTATGTCAAGAAAGGACTTGAAATTTGGAAGTGTAGGATACCCTTGGCCCATAGGTGCTCGCTAAGAACCGGTTTTAAACATTTTGTGGTCCAAGCATGAAATTTCTTATAGTTTTTTAAAACTGTTTGTATGTGTGCATGCTTTTCACGAGAGAACTACTTAACGGATTTAGATCAGGTTTTTTTCTATAATTTGCTTGAACATTCTGTTGATTTTGCGACTTTCTCATCACGCTAAGTATCATAGTTCGGTTGCGGTACCGATTTATTAGTGTGAATCCGAGAGAGACTCATCGGGCTACAGGGAAGGGGGCGGATGCCTCCTTACTCACGCATCTGCCTCGCGACGTAACGTTAACTCCGCTTAGTCAGCGAACAAGAGAACTACTTAACAGATTTAGATATTTTTTTCTATACAGTGATCCCTTGCTACATTGCGGATTTATTTTTATTATTATTATTACTAGGGGGCTCTACCCCCTGTTCACTTCGCTCGCCCATCCCTGGTTTTGGTTTACTGGATAAACAATTTAAAGAGATTGCTATTTCCATGGGAATTGTTACATTTGCATTATTTTCATTTTTACTTTAAAACTTTTATAAAAACAATATTTGTCCTTTATTTCCTGCCTCATGCATGGTTAAATCTTATAACGCTGCTCACATTGTGAAGGGGGGGTCTGAACGCACGCTAAAGAGATGCGATCGGTTCAGTTGCTGTCTTGATACTGCTGCTGGCCAGCTGTATGTTCTGCTTGTCGTGCTTTGTATCAGTCATTTAAAAGCCTGTGCAGCAGTTGTCGTTTTGCCACTTCGCTTCTCTGCCGCTAGCGTTCTGAAGGGGGGTGAAGGATAAACGCACGTGAAGGAGAAGTGCTCGGATCATCTGCTTGGCTTGCTGCAGCTGCTGCTGGCAAGCTGCGTGTTCTGCTTGTCGTTGTTTTAAGAGCTGGGATCACATGAAGTGTGTCTGCCAAAAGCATTCAAATGGGTTAGATGTCAGTGAACTTGTTTTAAATTGTTTGTAAGTAGGGAGTGACATGCAAAAGTCACCATCTGATGGGTTTTGCTTCCTAAGGTTGTAATTTCTAGTCTTGCGTGTCGTCAAAGTGTCTCTCCGACATGATCTGGTCCTGATTGCTTCGCTCAACCACCCCAGAGGCATGTTACGCTCCTGTCAATTCACGTATCTCCCACTCGTGTTGTGTGTGGGGGCTTGGGGCTAAACGCACACTAATGAGAAGCAGACGGATCAGCTACTGGCTTTGTGTTGCTTCTGCCAAGATACCTGTTCTGCTTGTCACTCTGTGCGTCGATCATAATAACTTTACATGTGTTTAAAGTGTGTGGGAGGGGTATTTTAAGGCTTAAACTATAAACAAAATGTTTATTTATATGGTCTTTTTATATCGCAGATTTTCACCTTTCGCTGATGGGTCTAGAACGTAACTTCCGCAATAGGTCGGGGATCACTGTAATTTGCTTGAACATTCAATTGAACTGAAAATCAATTGAACATTGATTTTGCAACTTCTCTCATTGCACTTAGAATCTTAGTTTGCTTGCAGGAGCGATATATTTGCACTAATCCAAGACAGAGACTGTGGGCCGAGTGGAGGGGGAAGAGTGATGTCAGGAGTAGAGAGCTGGGCCGGGCCCTCCTCACTGTCCTGTTTCACTAATACAGGGATGAAGCCGTGGGGGATGGCTAGTATATATAAATATATATATATATACATTATATATACTACTTCCGTGTCATACATGCACCAGGGCAGTCCTCCCCTGGTAGCACCTTCTGGCAGTTCCCAAAGAACCTGACATCATCTCCACTAAGACGACTCCTGTCTCATCTGCTGCCAGATAGGTGGCTGCGGTCATGTCTGGAATGGGCACAGAGATGTACGTATTGACGCACAAGGAGATCACTTTCAGCATCTTCTGTAAATGTGAGTACCAAATTTGATCATTTTTCTCTTCACCTCATAATGCATATATAGGACAGAACGGGCATCCTGACTGGGATAAAGGAAGGATGGATTCAGGCCATAATAGATGGAGCAGGCAAACATGCCCAAAGGGATCAGCTCATTCCCCCCATGGCAGTGTTTCTCATGGCTGGACCACTTTACAATACCTACAGGGTGGTATCTTTGTCTTTGATTCCTGTTTTTGACCCCTCTCAAAGATGTATTTCATGGATTTCTGATACAGATTTTTTTTTTTTTACTTTGTTTTCCTATGCGAAAAACTGTTTTGTTTTCAATTTATGCCTGCTTTTTTTTCTTTGGACTTTTTTTAACATTATAATAAATACCTTTAAATATAAACTGACTTGTTTGTCCTTTGACCAGAGGTTTTTAAACACTTTTCCTCTCTTTCATTCAGAAAATTTTTAAATTTAGACTTTAACAAGCTTTAGACACATTTTTGGGCCATTGCAGGCCAGAAGCCTGCCATTTGAGTTAGGGTTAGGCTATCTGGGGAAAGGTGTGGTTTGTTAGTATTTATCTTGAGGCCTTCATCCATTTCTGAGCTTTGTTGTGGCAGGAATCAGAATAACAATTAACATAAGAAAAAAGCAAAATAACTAGTTTGCCAATTCCCTCACTCAAACACCGCGTACTTCTGCTGCGTGCAACCAAACTAGTTCCCCCACGTAGTCTGTAAGTACGACACTAACGGTGTAAGCCGAAAGACTCACGTCTCATTTTTTTTTGTTTTTATGGGAGTAAGCATTGCAAACTCGAAACGTCGTATGTCGAGACATCGTAACCCGAGGACCCCCTGTATAGGTTATATATCATTTTTATTTTATATATCATTTTTATTTTTAGGGGTGGCACGGTGGCGCAGTGGTAGCGCTGCTGCCTCGCAGTTAGGAGACCCGGGTTCACTTCCCGGGTCCTCCCTGCGTGGAGTTTGCATGTTCTCCCGTGTCTGCGTGGGTTTCCTCCGGCGCTCGGTTTCCTCCCACAATCCAAACACATGCAGGTTAGGTGGATTGGCGATTCTACATTGGCCCTAGTGTGTGCTGGGTGTGTTTGTGTGTGTCCTGCGGTGGGTTGGCACCCTGCCCAGGATTGGTTCCTGCCTTGTGCCCTGTGTTGGCTGGGATTGGCTCCAGCAGACCCCCGTGACCCTATTCGGATTCAGCGGGTTAGAAAATGGATGGATGGATTTTTATTTTTAGTAGAAAGTAAAATATCCTTTTATGTGACAGGATTCATGTGCCTCCAGTCTTTCTGTAAACTTTATACTGTATCTACTGTAGATGATCCCTATTTATGTTGGTGTTTTTATTTATTTTTTTTTTCATTTATTGGGATAATTTACTGATGTGTAGCACTTTCACTCTGAGAGGGGGCAGACAGTTCTGGATTCTTTACTAGACAGCTTAATACATTTCCTTATAATTGCAGTCATGACTGTTTTGCAAAATTGTTTTCTTTGAGAGAACAGAGTATATGACCTTTTCTGTTTTGGAAGTGAACACTCAGATTCTGGAAAGACCTTGCAATGCGCAACAAGGGATATGAATTCACCTGAGAAACAAAGGTGGGGACGTTGACTGCTGTTTGAGCTTAGCTGGTGTCCTTTTAGAGGCAACTATTAGCACACTTTGAATCAATGGTCTTGACATCAGTGGTGTTAAACACCGAAGTATGTGTTGTGTTCTCTCTGCATGAGATCCTGTTCATTTGGCTATTTGCTATTTTTTTAAATAAGAGACTGCTGAGCAGAAATATAAGAGCTTTTTAAGTCATAAAAATGAGAAAAGGTAGAGCTACATGTTTCAAGAAAGTATAGATCTTGGCTTACCATCTGACTTGATAGTGGGAAAAAATGCATCCATTAATTCACAGGTTATCTGAGTGAGTGGACCTTACAATATACTGGCATCCCACCCAGCCTTGAACTGGCTGTAGCCAAGACATCCTTAAGCAAGATTTGAAACAAATGAATGAATGTCCCCAGTATATCAGAACAATCCTTTTGTTGAATAGGAAAGATTAGTTAGTAGAGTGGCCTCATTCTTCAGAAATTCGGTCCTCCTCATGACAGTATGGCACTGTCACCCAGTGACATTTACATACACATTTTTGGACTTGTTTCTACCTTATACAAACCTTGACGTCAAGCACGACATATTTTATGGCATCTCTCATATTGAAAATCTGCTTTTACGTATCAGCTAGAAACAGGTGAGTGAGTCTTACCCAGATTATAGTGAATTTGATTGAAAAGATAACTTTTGACATGGCAGTACATCAGAGCTTAAAATATCTACAGTCCTGGGGCCTCATGTATAACGCGGTGCATAGAATTCACACTAAAACATGGCATACGAACAAAACTGGAAATGTGTATATGCACAAACAATCCAGAAGTATAAAATTTTTGCATATGCTAATTTCCATGCACTCCCCTTTATAAATCCTAATTAACGTGACATTTAGCACACGTGTTCACTCCTACAGCCACAATCTGACTCCTTCCAGAATTTTGAATATGCAAATCAATATAAAAAGCCCCTTCAATTGAGTATTTTGTTAAAAGACAATGGCAAAAGCACATGGATAAAAAGAAGGATTTCCACAAATGTGAAGTGGAAGCAAGGAAAACATACTGTACTATTTGTTGGCTTAAGCAGTGGTATAAGCAACAAAAGGAAGTTGATCGAGTGATAGAGTGGTGGAGACACTTGAAAGTTTGAGTTCAGAAAGTTGCACAGTGTCAGTGGTCAGATATCAAAGTTGCAGTGAAAATGTGAGTCACAGTCCACTGTCTGTTTATTCTGTTTCAGACAATATTACAAAACCTGATTGCCACGTTGAGGACACGACTCCAGGCGGTGATGTGCCAAGCACATCTTCGGGCTCTGGCTGCACACACATCTCTGCCTTGGAAATCACTGGGTGACCACATGGCTGTGTGCTGACAGACTGTTCTGGAGTCACAAAATGCAATAGTGGATGCTGTAAGAGTTGTGGCCAAGGAACTAAAGAATATAGTAGTACTATCTGATACTGACCTGAGATTAAATGAATTGGTTAAAAAATAAATGCTGCATTTGATTACCTGTTTTTGCATTCTGCTAATTACATTCGAACAAAGGTGTAACACTGTCCAATTTGGCTGATCATTTGGTGGCTCAGGGTCATCATACCGCATTTCTTCAGTTATAGGCAAGCCACGATTGTGTGCCACATTATGCAGCACAGTACATGCTTGCACAATGCAACACACTTTCTGTGATCTATAGAGCATCACATTAATAATTCTATTTACTTAAATAAATTCATTCACTGAATGCACCTTTATAGTGTGGCATCGGTACTGAATGCTACAATGGATCATTTCTCAGCTCTTGGAGGTGATTTGCTATCTATAAAAGGGCTGCACAATTCCTCAATGTCTGCCTTTGTAAAGCTGGTACCAGTTCAGCCACAGCTCCAAGAGGATAGCTCTTGGAAATCGAATTCGACTTAAAAACCAGTCATCATCATCTGTAAATCTCTTCTAATTTTTCTATTTGTGATGTCTTCTTGTAATGACCACACAGAAACAGTAGCACTGCTTTGATGCTGTGTGCCACCAGTTTGCAAAACCCAGCAGAAACTTGCATACGCATGATCTGAGGCTGCTGTGAAAATGTGCCAAGTTTAATTTTTATATATCTCAAAGTAAGCCTGGAAATGAGGCCCCTGATCACAGGGCTAAAAAATAATACTCCAAATTCCACAAGCAACTTCAGCAGCTGTACGATCTGGGTGTTTTATGGTGTCTTCCATTTCCAATCTAGGCTAGCTTTTAAAGCAACATGCAAACCCTGCAGAATGAAAATGTTTACATTGTACATGTTGGCCCATCTAATGTTGGTGCCCACCATGCTCCCTATGAGCATAAAATGGAATTTTGGATTGGATAACTAAGTTAGAACAATAGATACATACAAATTCTAGAGCATTCAGGATGGCATAAATGTATTTTTCTGGTAAGTCTGTCCAGCAATCTGCTGTGAAGTTGCACGTTTTTTGACAAGGACACACTTCCTATTACCAGTTTTTAAATACACTTAATATTTTCATTATGCTTGAGACTGCACAGGTGGTGAACCAGCTGAGGGTAGGGAAAGCAGAAGGGATCTATGGTATTTGGGGTGAACTTCTCCAGGCTGGTGGTTAGGCTGTCCTCCTGGCTTTGCAAGCAATCTTAGCCATTTGAGAGACAGGCATCATCCCAGCTGACTGGAAAATGGGACTTGTCATTACTATCAGGAAAGTGAAGGGTGATCACCTGGATTGTGGCAACAAGATGGGAATAACACTGCTCTAGGTGCCGGGTAAGGTCCTTGCTAGGATCATCATCAATAGGATCTATGATCTCTGGCTCACCTATCGGCGACTGGAGCAGTCAGGTTTTATGAATAAGATGTCTACTATCAACTACATCCTGGCACTGAGGGTTTTCATGGAGCACAAACACGAATATTGGCAGAGATTCTTTGCATCCTTTGTCAATTTTCATAAATCGTTCAACTCAGTTGATCGAGCTGCCCTGTAGAAAATCCTGAAACTTCACAGGATCTCCCCAAACTTGCTGGATATCATGGCCAGCCTGTACACTGGTACTGTGAGTGCTGTGCAGAGTGCAGGCAGAACCTCTACGTTCCTCCCAGTTGACTCTGGGGTTCATCAGGGCTGTGTTCTTGCTCTTACTCTGTTCAAAGCTTGCATGGACTGCATGATGGGCAGGGTCGCGGGGTCCACCAGCTGTGGGGCATCTGTTGGTGAAGAAAGATTCACTGATCTTGACTTTGCCAACGATGCTGTGATCTTCGCAGAGTCAATGGAAGCTCTGATTGGGGCTCCTGAGAGACAGAGCAAGGAGTCTGAGTATCTGGGCTTGTGAGTGTCCTGGATAAAAAACAACATCCAGGCCTTTAATGACCACTTTGGCACAGCCATCAGCAGTGATATCCATGTCTCTGGTGACACCTATTATGAAGTCAGTAGGCGGATTGGGGGAGCATGGAGGGGTCATAAAGTCACTGGAAAATGGTGTATGGCACTCCTGATATCTCTGCAAAGTTTTCAGAGTCCTGGTGCTTCTTGTTTTGCTATGTGGTTGTGAGATATCCACGCTATCCAGTGACTTGAGGTGAAGACTGGACTATTTTGGTTCTGTGTCTCTTCGGAGAATCCTTGGGTACTTCTGGTTTTACTTGGTGTCGAATGAGCAGTTGCTCATGAAGTCCCAAATGAGGCACATTACCTGCTTTGTGAGGGCTGTGATTCCCCAGGGGTGATCTGGCTCACAGGATACTTATTGTTGAGGACCCGAGAAGATAAACCAAGCCAAGGGGATGCCCATGTAACACTTGGCCGTGGCAGATAGAGGGTCATTTCCAGAGGGTGGGACTGGACTGGATATCTACCTGGTGGGTTGCAAATCAGGATCCCAAGCTGTTTTGTCATGTGGTGGGTGCGGAAACATGCTGTACCAGTGCATGTTTCCCATCCTGACCTGACCTTGGAAAATAGTAACTAAAACCTGAATTCTACTGTCTTTATGAAAAGTGCCATTGAGACTGCAGCCCCAATGGGATAGTCAGAGGTAGTCCAAAATACAAAACTTTTTTAATGTAAGTATGACTAATTGCTCTTCATATTATGGGCAACAGAGCATTCAACAATTAAAATGTGTTGATCATATCCCAGATCTCACAATTAAAATGATTTGCAGTTACTATGGTAATAACTTTAATGGAGTTTTACTAGAACACTCTACCTACCTGACAATTCAAAACAATACTTCCATAGAGCATTTAGATGATGTGCAGTGCAAAACGAATCTCTGAAGTTGTCGCAGGAGGCCCATTATTTGAGCACTGGTGAGACAAGGGCATTATATACTCTTTATCATTGTGTCAATGTTGACACTAGCACTGAAACATCCATGGAGAGCACTTGAGCCATGAACATCTGGAGCCTTGGAAGAACTTAACTTGTGCTTCATCTCATTACTGTCACTTTTCACACAGACAAAGATAATATATTCACCTCAGTCAGCAAGAATGAGCCTCTGCATTCATTTCTATAATGGCTGCCAGATTTATTAAGTATTCTGTTGAAAATCACTCCATATGCAAAATTTCACTTTATAAACATACAGCATATATAAATTGGCTTCTGACTTATTAAATATAAACTTAAATATTGGAATTAACTACACAAAGTTCTTTTCCCTAAATCTTACAGTTATTTTTTCTTAGATAATGGCCCCAGATAGTTATGTGTTTAGTTGATTCCACTTCAAAACAGAATTTACCCCCAAAATATACTTCAGATCAAAATAATGAAATATGTGGTTAGTTAAATCTTGACAAAGCCCCTGTTTCTTTAGAGACAAAGTGGACGAGACACGGTGAGGATGTACGGTAGCCATTTCCAAACTCCTTATTGATCTGTATGGAGCAGTCTAGAGCTGGATTATGTAAAAGCATTACATCACTTCAGCAGAGGGCTTAGGATGACTAATTGGTGCGTTGGAAACAGCAGTGCTCATCAGCGCTGATGAGATTTGTATTGAGCTCTCACTGAGTGTGGAACAGAAGCCAAGGTAAATGAAGTCCTCTGGCTGCACTCGTAATTTTCCAGAACTCTTATGGGTAATCAGAAGGCTCAGGCAAATGAAGTCCAATCCAGTGACTGCTGATCACATTTATGACCTAGACGTATTTGTTTATCTGTACGCCAAGAAGAATCAATAATTAGAGTAAAGCAACTGTTTCTTTTTACCCAAACAGTTAAAAACAAATTAGGGAGCATATGAAACATTAGGTAGAATAGTCGACGGGCGCTCACCAGAGAATCTCTTTTGGCAATAAATGTATTATCCTTATGTAGTGCCTTTCATACTAAGCACTTTTCTTTTACAGGGCAGACTGAACATAACAATAGCAGGGGTGAGTTATCTGGCAGTGATTAAGGGAACTCAGCAGCATTCAGGTCCACTGTGGAGAAGCAGCAAGAGCCGTAATTGCATATCTTATCAAACAGATGATGGGGTCCTGAAGGACCTAAGGCCATATGCATGCTTTCAAAAATATATTGACAGCCTCATCAATGCTATTTAACTCCATAACCTTTGAAAAACACTAACCTTGTTTTATGGTAGAAATTCATAGAATTGAGTCGTCCACACTAATTGGGATTGCACAAAGAATTAGTTACTTTTAAATTTGGTGCAAGCAGTGTCATTGATCTCATCCAACAAGAGCAGAGAAAATAATGTTATCCTAAAGGCTCATGATTGCAAATGCTCAGGCCAAGCTACTTACATGTTGGGGCGGCTCACCTACTTACCCTCCTCAAAAGTACCAGCAAAGCTATAACTTCTTCACCTCCCCTCTCTCTGCATCCTGGCCTTTCTTCCACTTTCCTGGTCTAATTGTACAGCTGACACGATGCAGGGCTCACCTGAAAGTGATGAAAAGGGTTTTAATATGAAAACTAGGCTTAGTGTGAGGGCTAGAGCCAGAATCAGCCTGGACCCAAACTGAAGGAGCAGGCGTCATGGCATACAAAGGCCGAAATGAGCCAAGACAGAATTCATTACAGGAAGGGAACAAACTGTCAACCCCCTGATCCAGCTGACAAAAACAAAGGTCTTTAAATGTAAACATTTCATTAACAACAAAGAAAATTCAAAATCAAGAATAAAAGAGAAATCACAAAGGTATCAAAACAAGATATGGCTGAAAGGAAAACCCCTAAACAAGCAAAACCAACTCAGTGATCCAATAAACAAGATCCCAAAACAGAGCCGAAGTCCATATATGCTACATGTTAATAAGAAAAAAGCACTTACACTAGCAAATCAAAAGAACAGAAGTAGAACTAAACCAAAGAATTGAAAATATGAATGCCCCAGCATTAGCACTGAGGCTTTGTCAGGTTTGTATAGACCTGGGGTGGGGCCCTGCCTCCTTAGGACCAACATATAGAGAGAGCAAAGAACTAATAAATACAAGATTAACATAACATACAATAATACACAATAATTAGAAAACAAAACAAAATTCAGTAAAAAAAATGGTAAAATGCATATAAAGTGAAACTGCAAGCAGAGTTTATAATATTGTTTTTCAAAGATAAAAAATAATACAGAAAAGAAAACAATGGTAACCATTAAACATAAGGTGCACTTCTTCAGGAAGTTTCAGCTGACCCTCAATGACATTAACACAGTTAAAAGTCTAAGCAGGTTTTGAATACGCAATTGTAGAGATATGGGGCAGCAATATCAGAATAATTTAATTAAAAAAATATTTCTGTTGGAGAAATGATTACCTCAAAGACTAGCATACTAGTGTAGCCTTTCCGGGCCTACCGATAAAAAGTTCTCTGCTTGACCTATCAGTTAAATGTGACTGGTTCACTTGCCTCCCAAAGTGTACGTAACTAGCGTCTCCTAGTGTCCTTACCTTCCACTTCCTCTCCTTCCACAAGCCCCTCTCATTCATGCCACTTGAGTCTTGTCTCTTAGATCTCTTTCCAACTCCACTGTCTCCTGGAATTTGTGTTCTTTTTAAGAATAACTCTTGTCATTATCATTTTTAGTCCTTAGATAGCATACAAGCACAGTGAACAGACTCAAGCAATGGACATTCAAAAGCAAACTGAAGAGAATAGACAGATGAAATCCAGAGTGAAGCAATAAAGATCAGGAATTAGGAACTAAGTGAAGGGCAAATCAAATTTAAAGTCTTAAAAATGATTAAGAGGGGAAGAACCAGAAAATGACCTCATTTTTTAAAAATTGTTAACCTTGCTGAAATTCTTCTGCAATGTTTTTATTTTCTCAATAAAGTTCAGATTACTTCTTAAGTAAGATGACCACCAAGATGTCCCATACCATGCCATATGATGCCCATGTATTGCAGTATTTGCCATCAAATTCAACCACCCATCCATTTTCTAACCCGCTGAATCCGAATACAGGGTCACGGGGGTCTGCTGGAGCCAATCCCAGCCAACACAGGGCACAAGGCAGGAACCAATCCCGGGCAGGGTGCCAACCCACCGCAGTGCCATCAAATCACATTTTATTAGTCACATACTAGTTATACACAGAGTACAAAATGTAGTGAAATCACAGCACCTGATTTCACAAAATGATGACAATAATAAGAGGAATAACAATAATGAAACAAATTGTGCATGGCCAGCAACTACTCCTAGGTTAGGAAATGCCTTTGGGGTGCATTATTAGGATGGTGGCCTGCCTACTATAACGAGTAGCTGGAAGACATGTATAAAACTAAATTCTTCCCCTGCCACCTATTAGAATAGCCTTGTGCTTCATTAACCACCACTTTCTTACTTCCTTCTTTCAGTTCTAATTTTTAACTCCAGCATTCCAGCTATGGTCCCCTAGCAGCATTCTCCTACATGACAAAAGACAAAATCTAGAAATCTTATCTCCACTGTCTTCTGGAGTCTTGGAGAAACTCCAAACATTTCCCACCAGGCTACACTACTTCCTTATCCTTATCAATCCAGAATCTTTTCTTGTGTTGTTCCAAGCTAGTGGAATGAGCTGCCCTCCTCCAATTGATATTCTGACTGCCTTGATGTGTTCTATGACACGTTTGAAGACTCTTTTCTCTGATGAATTTCTGTCTAACTGATATTAGCTGTTCTTTGTTTATTACTGTATCTTGAAAGCTCTGAGCTTTCATTTGTTTCTACCCTTTCTTGTAACACTTCTTCCAAGACAGCCATCCAGACTGATATCTACTCGATTATGTTGACCTCTTGTGTAAGTCACTTTGGATAAAAGTGTCTGCTAAGCAAATTCTCCTACAGTATGTACCCTTCTGGGTCACCTTATGTAACTAAGGGGCCTAACACCCCTGTTGGTGGTAGCCCAGTAATGCTGACAGATAACATCAGAACACCTGGCCGGGACCTTTTAAGGCTCGTCTCGTGTCCTGTACTACACATTAAGCATTTAGCCCCTAGGTTAGACCTGCTCATCTGTCCTCTGTCACACTTTCTTGGTCTCTCTGTCTGTCGATATGAGTACTCTCAAACAGTTGTTTATGAAAAACTGCATGACTGTTTGTGTGACCCGGTCACTTGACAATAAAGAGATTGTAGCGGGTGTCTAGAAGAAAGCAAAATCTAATATGCATTTACCTAAAGGTTATTAGAAGAACACTTTCATTTTTCTCCATCATGCATACCAATTTTTCTTTGACAGTGTGTCTTACCCTAATCGAAAGAATAATAGGAATGTGAAGCTCATTTGCTGGTTTTGTGCTTTTGGGGCAGGAAAACCTTGGCGTGTGATCTGGGGAGCTGGGGATCACTGGAGTCAGGACTGAAATCAGTAATTTTGTCTGCTTACTTTAATCGAAGTGTGCTAGGCAGATTAGCCTGGGCAAGAATGAGCTGTGGTAAAGCAAGCCCTATCTCTTCACAGCACCTTGCTAGGATTAACTCAGCAGCCGTGTTGGGACCCACATTGAGCGCAGCCACAGATCAGTGGATTTCTGGGAATACCATATTTAGCATGGAGGGTGATCTCAAGCTCCATGGGTTAAATGAAGCACTAAAGAATGGCAGACTGCTGTAGAGATTTATTGCTATAATTATTAGGAGAGTCACACCCCTCTGTGAGTAGAACATTCCATCATAATGAGAATGGAGAAGGAAGAATGAGCAGAACAAAGGCTGTTTTTTTTTCATTCTTAATTTCTCTTTGCCTTCAGTTTGTTAAACTGACCTTCCAGCATATTTTTACTCATTTTTTCAGAGCTGAGGCTTATCATTCTGCATTACATATCACCACTAGGATCATAGTCACATTTATAATTTATTATTTGTCAGTTCACATTTGTCTATTCCGCAACCACTGCATTTTTTCCATTATGTATTATGTAAATGGTATGTTTGTCCTGAAGTGTACTGTATAAAGTTCGTATTGATTAATTGATTGGTTTTATTCTGGCATATTCGTTTTGAAGAGTAATGCATGGCTGGCTGCATGAAACTTGATTTGGTCTGCACAGCAACCTTTTTGCAACAATATATTTCAATTATCATCTCTGTATAATGAGATTTGAAAAGCGTATAAATATGACTGGCTATAGTGCCAGTACTAGTTGTTTAAAGTTTGTTTTATCTTGGTAGAGTAATATATAAATTGCTCTACTTTCCCCTATTGTATTATTAATATGTAGCCTTAGAATGCCTAATCTCACAGACTTACCACCGTTTATAAGATATTATTTTATATAACTTATCCCCACCTTCCCTTCTAGATCTATAACCTCAGGCAATTAGATGTAGTAAAAAGACAAGCAGGAGTTAAGTTACACATAAAATAATGTGTTACTGATAATATTCATAAATAATAACAAAATGCAAAGTACATTTGAATATTGGCAACCATACAACCTGATAAAATGGCGATGTGTAATTCAGGTGGCACACGGACTTGTAGTTACTTAATGTCTCTAGTTAAGGCATCATTGGTGCTCAGCTTTTAGCCACATGTCTGTTCAAAATGGCTGAAGCTGTGCTCTTCATTGTGTTGTCTTCAGTTCATGGTGTGATGGTCTTCTTCAGTTGTTAGCAAGAGATTGATACTTCTACATCATCACAGGTTAGCAAGAGAGATGCTTCTTCATCATATGTTGGTTAGAGAGAGAGAGAATGTGGTTGAGCAAGCAAATTTATAGGTTTTCTGTCCAACCCCTACAGCCAATCCAGACAGCCATATCTCAGACCAATGGGTGAAATAGAACATCTTAACACCTGCCTGAAAACCATATGTTAAACATCCTGGCTTCCCTGCAGGGGGGTTGAAAGACTTTAGCAGGGAAATACTCATCAAACTGGTTTAAGATACATCCCCCCAAATCCTGTCGTAAAATTAGTCGTAAATGGGGGTAAACACGACTACTTCTCACCAAAGTAACACTAAATTACATTGCTTTGCCTAGACAAATAAAGACATACAAAACATTTATCAAGTTATATGCAAAATCTTACATCACAACAAGTTTAATTTTGTTTTTATTTTTTTGGGTACTGTTCCTATGCTGTCCAAATGGTTTAATTGCATTATTTGTTTCAGTTGCACAGTATTACCCATCCACCTTAATAAAAATGTAAATGTCTGTGTGTCTGTGTATCTGCATAGTGTGTCTGTCCCACTACTATGTCTCTGTCATTCCAACAGATGGCACGTCACAAACAGTTGTAGTAATAAAACGCATTGCGTTTGTCATTTCAACAGATGGCACATTGTAAACATTAACTCTGCTTTTACAAATCCCATACCAAATGATGTGTAACAGAGACATATGCATTGCATTTGTCATTCCAGAAAATTTCCACTCAGAAAAATTTGTAGTGATTACTGCAAATGTTTGTTATGCACCTTGTGTTGGAATGATAGATGCAATGCATTTTATTACTACATGCATTAAAAAATGCATTTCAATAGATGGTCCACTGCAAATATTAATGCTGAGCTCTACATTGATTACTTAGATTTTAATCTGGCTTAGATAGATAGCAAAACAAGTTAAAAAATATGCAGTGTTTCAGTGGAACAACTGATATCATTGCACTGAAAAGGGTTGTTTTCCAGATATTTGACTTGGTACCTTGCTGAGTTTTGTAGAAAAATGTATTTATTGTGTTGCTAAAGCTTTAGTCTCATTTTTGAAAGTATACCTGCTTATAATGTGTGCACTATAATTTCCCATGAATTAATACCCATTCAAGATTCCTTTTTGCTTTGAACCTAGTACTGCCAGGAATGGCTCCTGCTTCCCACAGCCTTGAAGTAGATTGATAAAATGAACTCATGATACATTGGTAATACATGTAATGTCAATAATAATAATAGGAATGCATCCCAATATGTATCCATCTTATGAGATAATAGCAGAGGAAACAAAATCATTTCATTTTTCTTTTTTTATCTGAAAATCTCAAAGGATTATGGGTAAACTGGGAAGACCTGGGGTTACTGTTCCCCTGCAAACTCCATCTCAAATTCAAATTCCCAGGCTGGAAACTGACATTACTTAACTTGTTGTGGTCTGCATTGAACTGACCATCTAAAGACTATGGTCTTCACCAGCAGCCCTTGTAAATGTTGGCATTTTAGAAGGCTAGCATTATAAATATTTTTTCACTCATTAGAACATTAGAAACATTTTCATGAGAACAGGCCATATCTCTGCAGTCCAATCCACTTAATTTCTTCAAAATAACGTCACGTCAAGTGTAGAAGATCCCTAAAGTCCTACTGTCAACTGCACTACCTGGAAATGTATTCCACCTCTCTATAGTTTTCTGGGTAAAGAAAAATGTCCGAAGGTTTGTGTGAAATTTACAATTTACGTATTTCTTGCATTGTATCCCTATGCTCCTGTTGAACTCATTTTAAATTAACAGTTTCGATCCAACATACTTACTAGCTTCATAATTTTAAACCCTTCAGTCATTTCTCCTCTTAATCTTCTTTTGCTTAAACTGAAAAGGCACAGCTCTTTTCATCTTTCCTCATAATTCATCCCCTGTAGTCCTGAAATCAGCCTAGTTGCTCTTCTCTGGATTTCTTCTAGTATTTCTATGCCCCTTTTGTAGCCTGGAGACTAAAACTGTAGGTGGAAATAAATGATTAACATTAAATGACATATTCTGCATTAAAAACCAAAAACATTCTTGTCGTCCACTGGACCTGAAATGCAAACTTTGTAAGGATCTCTGAATGTCAGATGCAAGGGTACCTTTACGAAGAAGACAGACATTTACAGTAACAGGGCAGCTAGAGTTCCCTGGTGTCAGCTATGGTGCTGTAACACTGCACAGAGGTCTGCTAACTCCTCCACATCCTTGGTGGATCTTACTCCCTTTTAGCTCAGCTCAGTTTGATAGATGTATCTCAGTAGCTTGCTGAACAATCCTCAACTTTGGAAGAATTGTTTTGTTATAGCTGTCAAATTTGTGTGATGCCATGCTTATGCATGTTTCAGATAATCCCTCACTCTCTTCAAGTCGCTATTCTTATTTAATTTTGTCCAAAACAGGCTTTTCCCCTGTTCGGTTCTGCTTAAGAGCATCTACATACATGTTTGCCTTCAATTTGAGGTCTTCTGGCTTGCTTGTTGTTTTTACTCAGGTATCTCAACCAGGACATTTTGCAGCACATAGATAGCAACTGGAATGAAGAGAATGCTAGATCAGTGGGATTTTATCTAAAGCAAACCAGTTGACCAGTAGTCATGCCACAATGGACAGGTTCCATTAATGGGCATTGAATCTTCACCATCCAGGCCTTCCCATTTATTTGTCCTTAGAAACAGACGTCAGTGTGAAGAGTGCTAGTGGCACACTTTAAAGGTGGACTCCACAATATGAAATGTACCACAGGAGACTACAAATATCCATCCATCCATTTTCTAACCCGCTGAATCCAAATACAGGGTCACGGGGGTCTGCCGGAGCCAATCCCAGCCAACACAGGGCACAAGGCAGGAACCAATCCTGGGCAGGGTGCCAACCCACCGCAGGACACACACAAACACACCAAGGCCAATTTAGAATCGCCAATCCACCTAACCTGCATGTCTTTGGATTGTGGGAGGAAACCGGAGCGCCCGGAGGAAACCCACACAGACACGGGGAGAACATGCAAACTCCACACAGGGAGGACCCGGGAAGCGAACCCGGGTCTCCTAACTGCGAGGCAGCAGCGCTACCACTGCGCCACCGTGCCGCCCAGACTACAAATAATGTTTGCATAAATGTTTGGAGTGAGAAGTCAAGCAGCATGACACCTTTTATTGGCTAACTAAAGAGACTGCAATATAAAAGCTTTTGAGGCAATTCATGCCCCTTCTTTGGGCAAGATGCAATCTTCATGTAACTGCCTCGAAAAGCCTCAAAAGTTTGCATATTGTAATATTTTTAGTTTAGTTTAGCCAATAAAAGGTGTCATTTTGCTTGACTTCTCACTACATTCATAATGGCTAACACGGTACAATACCCTAGTACTACAGACATGAATGTCTGGGCAATTTGTAGGCTATCCTTCAAAAAAGAGAAACCAGTGAGCTTGAACAAATTAATGGAGAAGGGCTGAAGTAATCAAATCTAACAAAGCAAAAACAGGGTTGAAATAAAGTCAAGATGTGACAGCAGCAAACCAAGACTCCAGGGACCAAATCATTGGTAACCAAGTATTGTGCCTAGCTGGAAGTAGGCCGTCCAAAGTGCAAAGATTTAACTAATTCATAGGAGAAACAGAACTAGATGATAAACAAAAAAAGCAATAAAATAAAATAGCAAAAATTAAAGAGCTCTCAAATGACTTGCAGGATTCTGTGACTAGGAAGACAAAAAGTACCAAAACGAAAATACTAATCGAAATTCATAGTCAAAAATAACTATGATTAGAAAATGATTTCTATAAACCAAAAATGGAAAATTTGTGTTTTTGTTTACTATCCCAAAATTTGGATGCTGATTACAGTGGGCTTAAATATTTTACATGCGTCATGTGTCATAATACATAACCAAAACCACTACCGCATAGGCCCAACACATAATTGCATTGCCTGTACATTAGAAAAATCCCAATGTGGCACTGAATGATTTAATTCAAAACATCTTAAAAATAGGCCGGCACGGTGGCGCAGCGCATAGCACTGCTGCCTCACAGTAAGGAGACCCGCGTCCGCTTCCTGGGTCCTCCCTGCGTGGAGTTTGCATGTTCTCCCCGTGTCTGCGTGGGTTTACTCCCACAGTCCAAAGACATGCAGGATAGGTGATCTTAAATTGTTCCTAGTGTGTGTGTGTGCTCGCCCGGCAGTGGTCTGGCGCCCTGCCCGGGGTTTGTTTCCTGCCTTGCGCCCTGTGTTGGCTTGGATTGGCTCCAGCAGACCCCCGTGACCCTGTAGTTAGGATATAGCAGGTTGGATAATAGATGGATGGATCTTAGAAATAAAAGAATGTTAATTTTCATAGAAAACACAAAGTACATACACATAGAAGTTTAAACGAGAATCAAAATGATCTCAAATGATGATCAAAGCAGCAAGGAGTATACCTGAATGTTTAAATCAATTGAGCGATGTTGGCTGAGTAAAGGCGAGCAAGACGCAAGAAATGACAATGGATGAAGCACGGAAATTATGAACTTGAAGGAATCCGGGCTGCACAGATAGCTGTCGAAATACTCTGACTCCAACCCTCTAATTAGGGTCTCCTTTTTGATTTGGGCTTAACTCTGATTAGAATTACATGAACTCCTTTAACTGAAGGCAATTGCTTTAAATACTCCTTCTCAGATATGGAATAGTACAGCACTTACTCCATAGTTGCCTGTGTTTTCAAAAGCTACAGTAGATAGCACATGTAATTTTGGCCTGCTAAAATTTCCACTGGGAAGTGTGGATTATTGATAGCATGCAATCACAGCATTAGGATTAACGTAAGAACATAGCATAAAACCTTAATTTTTTTTAATAATTTATGGACAATTTATGATTTCTTTGAATATCTCAACATATAAATTGTATTTAACTGTTCTTGAAGGAGAGAAAACAAAATGAGAAGTTTGTCTACATTTTGCAAATTGAAAATACAATTGAATTATCCTTCTTAGAAATTCTAAAACATATATATAGTATAATAAATTCTGTGCAGGCTGGTCTGTCCATTTTTTTTTTTTTTTGCAATTTTGTTTTACATTTACAGCCCTCTTTCTTCTCAGCAGCCTCCACGTTCCTTTTACTTCACTTACAGGCAACTTTCCTGAAATTCTGCAGTTTTCCTTTTCTATTTTATACTCCTCAGTGTTCTTCCCTATAGCTTTGATATGACTTCTGCTACAACCACAGGTCAGTTTTCTTTTTTTCCCGAACAGTTTAGCTTGCAGAGCACACCAGTTAACTTTATCCTTCTGCTACAACTACACCTCTCCATAGTGACTCTAATGTAGAGTGGCGGTCTTTGGGCTCTTGGACCATTTGGTTTAAGAAATTCCTCATGGATTGTTGAACGGCTTAAGCTGAAGAGCACTGTGGATTCTGGAGTTGCATGCATATACATTTACTAATGTGTGCTGTGGTTAGGATTTAGTAACAGTGGAGAACGCCGTGGACTGGCAACATGCTTTGCCTGCTTTTTGCAGACCAGCAGGTCAGAACGGCTATGCTAAAATACATGTCTTGCCTGATTCTTGCACACCAGCATACATTTTCTATGGTCCGACACAGGTTGAGAAACACTGCTGTAGAGGAGTCCCTTCATCTAAGTGTGCTGTGATAGCCCTCAGACTACTCGTTACAGGCAGCCTGCTTGTTCTTCTCTCCCATCATAGCTTAGCCACTACTGCACGGCATGAAGGCACAATGGACATCTCTGGTGTATTCTTCGCCCAGCCCCAGACAGAGTATGCTCTCTTCCTAAAGTAGTCACAGTGTCTAACTGGATATGTAGAAGAGAGTGTGTCTTGTGCAGCATATGCTGAAGCAGGGGCCTAATCTTTGTCCTGTGTGTAATCGCATTGGTTCCATTTTGCTGGGTGTTTCTGTTTTAGGTGCTGAACTAAACTGGATGTGCTGACACTTTTAACTGCAATTGTCTTTTTGCACGTTTGCAGTTTGTCCGACATCTGATCTTTAATATCCATACCAATTCCAGATAGATGATTTAACACAACACCCAAACTTTGAAACAAACTTATTCTAAGAGAAGCACAGCTCGTCACAATCATTGTACTAATATGTTTTGAGTCCAAACATGAGAGCAGCTGCTCAAGCTAGGGTGCTTGCTCAACTCTTTAAAATATGACTCTTGCAACTCACTTTGAGTGATAGTGTTTGTATGAAAATGTGCTATACAAATAAATACTGTTTTTTAAAAAAAAAAAGTGATTTTTATGTTTAAATATCACTTTAAAAAAATAATTCAAATTAAACTATTTAATCAAAAAAACTCTCATCCCTAGTTAGAGACTTCAAGCTTTATAGTGGAGATTATCATGAATGTCATGTCTTGTAATTACTGCATCTAAATTAACTTCAATAGTTCCTCTATAGGCTGGTGAAGAAAATAAATATCAAGCGCTATCACAAATTATTTCATGGAGTTGTCACACAGTTTGATGGGGTGTTATGAGCCGAGTTTGGTATGCTGCATTCCCTGTTTATTCTTTCTCCAAGACATGTGTTGTGTTTCTACTTATACAGGCAGTAATGTCTTTATTGTCTCTCTAAACCACAATATGCCATCCATTTGGACAGTTGGTTCTTTGTGCCCTTAGAAGAATTCAGACATTTTCTTCTGAAAGTTTATTGGTGTCTATGTAATGCCACATCATTTTAATGAATTTTTGGTTAGAGGTGTGAGGTAAGTACCAAACAAAGCACTCTCCTAACCAAATTAGATCTTCCACAATCTACTTGCACCATCTAGTTTCACGTCAGCACATATCCTAAAATTATTATTTTTCTTAACCACTAGGACCCCTGTTTCATAATTGTTAGTTGCCTTCATTGTTCCATCTACTGTATAGTGTAAATGTACTTGGCTAATAAAAGGATTCTATTCCATCCTGTTAAATACTACATTCTCGGAATTCTGAGCCTTCTTCTTAGGGTATAAAAGTACTGAACACCATATCTTGCTGGGTCTAAAGCAAGAGGAACACCACACAAATTATCAACGTTTTTCAGACATAGTCTTCTTTTACATAATCTTAAGAAAACTACAGCAAGCTGTGAATATGTAAATAGTTGCTATGCATTCTCCTAACCCCCAGTCATGTGGTGTGACGTCCCCACAATTCAGGCATAGCATTCTGTGACTTGATACATCAAAAACAAACGGGTCTCATTTTCTCATAGTGATATGGCAGTTGTATGGGTATGTGCGCCAACTGATAATGAGCATTCAGCTAGAAGTAGAATGCATATAATATCCACAAACAGTGCAGAGCAAGAAAGAAAGTAGAGTGGTTTATACTGTGTGAGTGACGGAGAGGCTGTAATGTCCTGGGAGTTCGCAGCCACCTCCTTTGAAATCATTGGAACACACACAGCATCCGACTCACTCATCCTACCATCTCCTTTAATACCCAGAAGATCCCTGGAGTCCACAATCTCCCTTCATCTACTCAAAAAGGTTCAATCCTTCCCTGGAGTGCCATTCTTCTCACTCCATCATGGTCATCCCTGACCACTCACCTTCTCTTCATTACACTGGTCTTACCTCCTGACTCTGCACTCTCTTTCCTTCTCGTTCTTGATTTTCCTTACTCGTCTTTCTTTTTCTTTTCATTCTTTTTCTGGTGTCGTTCTGACCTACACAGACCTTTTTAAAGTGTTGTGAGTACAGGTGCTTCCCTAATGAGCCACTGAGTGCTAATAAGGGATGGCTGTGCCGACTGCACTCACACACACGTGAGCAGGCAATCTGCCAGTCCCCTCATTAAGCAATCCATGGCCACAAGGCTTTACCCCCTGTGGTCCCCGGCCGGGACGCCCAGGAGGACCGTAGGAAGGCTTGTGCCTCCTCCAGACCGTGAGGGGGCGTCCGTCCGGGTTATGTAGGGGGCCTCGGGTTAAGGGCTTGGAAGCCCAGCCCTGTAGGGACCCGTGGCCACTGCCAAGCGGCGCCCCGGTGCCTGAATATCCCTGGAGCCCAGCACTTCCGCCACATCAGGAAGTGCTGGGGGGAAGACGACAGGGGACACCCGGACGGCTTCCGGGTGCGCAGCCGGCACTTCCGCCACACTGGGGTGTGGCTACGACTGATTGCCGGGAAGCAGCTGAAGCCCATCTGGGTTCCTATTTAAGGGGCCGCCTCCCTCCAGTCATTGACAACAGTTGGGTGGAAGAGTGGCAACATCTGGAGAAGGGAGGAGGCGGTAAGAAGAAAAGAGAGAGAGAGAGATAGAGAGGAAAAGAGAAGAAGAAAGAGAAGGCATTGGAGTGGCCTCAACTGAGGGGTATTGGGGATTAGTGAGCGGAACTGTAAATCAGAAAATGAAGAATAAACGTGTGTTTGTGGGTGACATTAACGTGTCTGCCTGTCTGTGTCCGGGGCAAGGTTCACACCCCACACACTTCTATACTCATTACTTATGAGCCACACTATTCTTTGAAAGTCCAGGACCTGCTGTGGACCACCGATCATGCCACGGCGGCCTTTTGTACTCTGGATCCAGGACATACAGTATGTCTGTTTGAAGAAAGAAAGAAATGGCCAAGACTGTAACTGAGCTCAACATACCTAACAAGAGCTTTCCGAGTTAGTAGACTAACTACAAGTTCATGTTGATCGGCTACCAAAATGCGGTGATTATGTGATACTTTAATGGCAAAAGAGACTTGAAACCATTATAAAAAGATATGAGAAAACCATGTAATCACTTGGTCGCCAGTCACTCGATTCTGCAACTACAGTCAGTAAACTTGCTCCCTGACTAGAAATCATGGTGTAGTACGATGCCAGTGTGTTCTCATGATGTTCAGTTTCTCTGGATATTTGTCTTATTAAACCCATATCATCAAATAACTGTGCTTCTTCGCATCTTCACAGTCTTCTACATGTTGACTTCTTTTCCATGACCCAGTGACCACATAGGTGAGAAAATGTTTTTTTTCTGATCAATGACCACTACCACACTGAAATAAAAACATTGCCATTTGCTCTCCTCATTTGCTTTAGCATTTTGAAACTACAATAATTGACCTTTTGTTCTGAAGTTTGGTGTAGAACTTTCGAGTGTATCCTTCGCTGAGTTTCTTACATTTGAAAAAACTGGCCAAAGTGGATTCCAGCATTGCTGTGGTTTTAATATCAAACAGATTAGGTGTGTTTATGAGAGTAGCATCGTAACTGCCTCAGTTGATGTGTTTTTAGTAAGTGAGCCCTGTGGTCATTTTCAGTCAGCTCTTACACTGATTTGGTGTGACAAATGATCATGAAGTCCATATTTTGTTGCTTTTTTTAACCTGGATATTGCTGGCTATGAAAATTCCCATCTCTTATGAAGAACGTTGATTTGTGTTACACTTTTATGATGGGGTATCACTTTTCTGTTTGATTGATTTTTATTTCTACTTGAATCTATTTAGCTCCTTCTCTGAGCTGGGTTTTCACTAATTCTGAAGAACTTACTATGTCAACAAAATGATGCATGTATAAGTATGGGGACAACTCATTATGTTTGTTTCCAATCACCCATCCTTCTTTATTTGAAGATTAAAGTGATTGGCTTATAAAGCTGCCATTCTACTGCTTTGACAAATTTGAGCATGAAACTTAAACCAATCAAAAATGACATTATATTTGAGCAAGAAGCGTCCATTAAACCTTCTTATCATTAAGTCTTAAAGGAACCGTGGGAGTATTTGTCCCTCATCCTGTAATCTGAAACTTGACAGTGCACCTAATATGAAGGACTTTGGGTCATAACACACCCAACAAGGTCCACAACCAGACACTGTAGAGACACGCAGTTCAGAAGGGTTATGTGGCACGCTATGTAGTGAACACATCGATAGAGGTTATTCTTAAATGATGAAGGCTCATGTGGAATTCTCTGTATATTTTTTCTCTATATGTTACAAAAATGTAATAAAAACACAGAAAGACCAGAGAAGAACTGTCTGACTTATTTCCTGTGATGAAAGACAGAAATTGATTCTTTTCAGTTTTAGCCAGCAGAGATGGAGTTTGAAAACGTTAACAGACTTGATGTGCTATGTTTCCTTGTATCAAAACGTTTCCTTTGTTCTTTTGTAATAATTGTACTTTTCAAACAGTGCAGCACAATGTTGAACATTCATAAAACTGAAAATAAAACTACAACATTCCTACCTAATATGACTGCCCTGGCATTGCTATGATTGTCCCATGTTACCTTAAAGTAGTGACCCTATTTAGCAGTGCCATGTAGCCATTTTCAACTGAATCTGTCCAGGTTATGTGAGTGGTTAACCATTAGGTGATGTGATGAACCCATCACTTTACTTTGTCTCCAGGGCTGAGTTTTTATAATCCTTCTATAGATGGAATTTTCAGTTTTATTGTTTCATCCATTCATAAGATAATTTTTAATTTGCCTAAATGCTCATTCACACCAAGACATGGGGCACCCAAAAATCATATGTTTTAGACTCCCTACTGACAGGATGCGGAGAATTACACTAGTGAGACGTTTTTGTATTTTATAACAGTGATCACCTCCATACTTCCATCTGCACAGTGATCAGAAGGAAAAAGGGCTGGTCAGAGACTGTAAAAAATGCAATGCTGGGAGGATGAAGTATATCAAAACATATAGAGAAAGAATTACCAGTGGGCCAGTGGGGGTCAAAGCTGCTTCAAAATGGAGCAACTAAAACCAAGACACAAAACTGAAAATCAAAATCAAGGTGAAAGAGTACCAGAGATCCTGGCCTTTGCTAAAGGTTTCTGTTCCTAACAAATGCTAAATCATGTGAGGTTTGGTGAAAATGCATATTATTAATCAAAAGATTGACAGATTTTCTTAAATTTGTTTTTGTTATGATGTGATGATCTGGCACATCTTCATTTTTTCTGCTGCTCTGTTGTGTTTCTTTAAAGCTTTTTTACATCAGGGAAATTTAATACTTCAGTGTTTTGTATTGATATAAGTTAATAGAATGTTGTCATTTTATGAATCTCAATTTTCAACATTTAATGGCTGAGTTGCCAAGATGTGCTACACTGTTTATAAAGAGGTCACTCCTGGAATTCATGATGCTCCCCATCACTGATGCAATGCTTTATAAAATTGTGTCACATTCCGGGCAACATCCGAGATTACAGATTCAAACATCACAACGTTTCAATGTGTGTGGTCTTGGTAGTGAACGATTTGATTGTCTACCAGTGGTCATATCCTTCTCAACTCTGTTTATGGTTTTGCACATAGTTTTGGGATAAACCACGTTTTTGATTTTTGAATTGAGGTGGTTCACATTTCCAGTTTGTTCAGAAGCTGTACATGGTTCGGTGCTCGGCTTCTAACTATTCACCTTTTGACTACCCCTATTTTTTATCCTTTCAGCTCTGCCAATTGTCTCTCCGATTTTTTTGGGTATGACTTCCACTGCAGTTTCATAAAGTTTCTGGTTAATCTCGTCTTTGTGGTTAGCTGCATTGTCTCTTGACAGATCTGCTGGAATTTAAAAAGCAGGTGGGTGTTGTCCACACTCTGGATAAAGTGACCATCATAACAGCTTGGCAATATAACATCGTAACCAGCATACACATCAGGTCAAATGACCAGTAACCATTGCTAACAAAAAACACATGAACATAGCCACACCAAATGATTGCATCTGAAGAAAAATAAAAAACAAAATTGCATCTGGATAAAAAACAAAATAAAAGTAAACAGTAACAAAAATTACTTTACTTATACAGTAACAACAATAAAACAAAGAGAATGTAGTGCAGAATAACATTCCAAAACTCAAAATCAGCATATCAGAATTCTTGAAAGAATGCAGTAGCTACACTTGGAGATCTTAGGGCAATCGTCATTTCATCCTGACATTGTTTCTTTTTTAGCTTGAATTACTCAAAAATGCTCCAAGACATTGCTGTTTCCTGAAGCATTTCTCCTAAAGAAATTGTCAAGCATTGGTCACTAAGTTGCACAGGAGATTAGAAAAGGGAACAGGTTTCAAAGGAATAATATCGTTACTGCTGAAGTGGTAGGTACAAACACAAGACTTTATCCAGAAGGGGTTTGTCAACAGCAGAAAATGCACAGAAGAAATATCTGTCAAACGTAACACTTCAGCTCCTGTCTCCAGGTCAAAAGAACACAAAATTCTCTTCATCAAGCAAGTTCAATGGCTCGGAAGCAGCGACTGGAGCAGAGGCAGTTTGATTGAGAGTGGACAGGAGAGTGAGCCATTAGGTTGGCCAGGGCTCGGTCTTTTAAATGTTCCAAATCTTGTGTGAGTAGCACGTGGCACAGTAAGCTTGCAAGCCGGCAGCTAATCTCACAAAGGGGATGGGTAGGAGTGTGCTTGTTTCTCATTGAAATACTGTTTAAGGGGGAGTTTCTGAAGGGCAGCTGTGTTTCTTTGCCCTAGTTTTACTTTTAAACAGAGCGGTGACACTTGTCATAAAATTGAAACATTTTTGTAATGCTGGACCAAAAGTTGTAAAACTGATATACTATTTAATATTTCTGTTCACTTTAATAAATATTTTGCAGATTGTTTATGACCTACTCCACTATTTTCTGCACACTTTAGTAGGTGCTACAGTGTAAACAATAAAAGGTTGATTGAGTAGGATATATTTTTTCTCCAGTAAAGAACAAGCTGACAGAGTTCAAACAGATTTTGCATTGAAATGTTCATTTTCTGCAGCATTTTGTTTCAAAAATGACACATTTTCAATAAAAAAGAAGACAATAATGAAAGAAAATGCAAGTGAAATCATTGTACTGTGACAGTATCAGGTCTCAAAGATAGAAGCAGAAAAACCTGACAGGATCTCCTGGTCTGCTTTTTATCTCTAGGGGAACACATACAACTCTTGACAAACTGAAACAAAGCCGCACTACACAAAGGAGTCTGCCACTCGCTCTGATCTTCGTCTCCTTTCTCCTGTTCTTTAGCCTCAGGCACACAAGGCAGAACTTCACTAGACATAAAAACAAAGTGTGCTACAAAAGGGGATTTTCTTTTTATTTTCTTTCATTAGCTAAAGAATTATTAATATTTATTTCAGCTTTAATGTGTAGTGTTCTCCAAAAGCTGTTTAAAGTGGTCACTGTTCTTGTGGGTTGGATGTGTGTCCTGGTCAGGGGTTACACCTCAGAGAGTAAAGTTGCAATTGTGCTTCTCAAATTGGATTTGCCAAGCCTAGTCCTGGTTGCTGGTTTCCTTTCTAATCCTGTACTGTCTTAATCTGTAGTCCTAATGGTTAGTGTGAATGATTCCCATCTCCTAGATTCTAGAGTCCTACATTTGAACCATGACCAATAAAGATCTTGACCATTCTCCCAGTCAGAGTGGACCAGGTACTCAGGCTTTCCTGCACAGGTCAGGTTTGTTACAGACCTTAAGGTGGACTGACATGAGAGTAGACCAACACTCTGTGTATGGGTGGAAGCAACACGCTCCCAGTGCTGCTGAGATAAATTCTGAATCCCCTCAACCATAAATGACTATGACAATGGATGGATGGATTTAGAGAATTAACCTAATTAAACATCTTTACAATATTTCCTCTGTTGTCATTTTCTTAAACGTATCCACTTAGTCAGGGCATTAAAAGAATGCGTCACCCAAAAATGATATTTTTTATATGCTGCTTACCACAGTTTGTAGTGATAGCTAAGAAAAAATTGAAATCTCATGTATTTATGCAGAACGGAGACAATAAGCTCTGATTACATTTGGAAAACCGGACGTTACTGTGAATTGCTCGTTGATGTTTTGCAGTGTAAGGAAATCTTATATATCTGAATGACAAGCAGATAATACCATCCTATACAGCCTGCATGGCTCAACTTAGTGATGAGTGAGAAATACCCGATCAGTCAACAAGTTAATTTTGAAGAGCTCTTGTGGCTAAAAACTAGAGAGTGGACAGAACTTGCAAAGGAGCAGGTAGAGCACAATTCCTCAAAGTCTGCCTTTGCAAAGCCAGCGCTAGTTCAGCTCACAACTCCAAAAGGATAGCTTTTGAAAATCAAAATTAACTTAGAAGCCAGTCATCATCATCTGTAAATCTCTTCTAATTCTTCCATTTGTGATGTCTTCTTGTAATGACCACACCGAAACAGTAGCACTGCTTTGATGCTGTGTGCCACCAGTTTGCAGAACCCAGCAGAAACTTATATACACAGTGAGGGAGGCTGCCATGAAAATGTGTGTGACTTCACTCCACATTTAGTTTTTATACATCTCAAAGTGTGTGTGGAAACGAGTTTACTCAACATTTCTGTGCCTACACACCATTTATGCATGAGGCTCCAGGTCTCCGATGTTGGAAGTATGTGTACCTGATACAAAGTCCATTGTATTCGCAGAAAGACGCCAGTCGCTCGCCATTGTTGCTGAGCAGAGCTGAGCTGGGGTCTATTGGAGGTCCCAAAATTACTTTATGGGTCTAGGATAACATTGAAGTTAGGTGGAATATTAAAAAAGCAGGGTGAATATCAGAGGACTGTTGTGTCTCTCTTTAGAGCTCATGCAAGTGGAGTCCTGTGTTTTATTATGGTGTCTGAGACACTAATGGTGCCTGGTGCTTTAAACATGTGTTGAGGATCAGGAGTGCAGAAATACTTGTGGCCACCAGAAACATCTCTGGAGAGATGACGTCAGAAGTTCCATTTGGAGTTCCTAACTCTGAAATTATTTTTAGAGATTGCCCCGGAAGTAGCCATTGTCCATCGAACAGAATTGGCACAAGAGTTGGGGAAGTGCTCAGTTGGAACAGTGGTAGTGCAGCCAGACTTTGGGGAAGGACAAGAATTAAAGTGGAAGAGTTATTTGGTTCTTAATTTGCAAGCTTAGTTTCTGGGGAAGAAGAGGAGTCCCTCCACGGTGATAGAAAGGAACACAACCCATATTATAATTGTAATATGAAGTTATAGGAGCAGATATGATATTCCATCCCTTTGCTATTTGTTACTTGGAGTCTAACCATTAGTTATCCTGCCTTATGTGTTTTGTTTCCTTTATTTATTTGTATTTTTTAAGTGTTGACTTTCTGTAAACTTTATTCTGAGTTGTGATGGCATGGATGACCTCTTGCTTGCAGCATAGTATAGTTCAGCCCCAACTCCAAAATTTCAGATCAAGGGTAAGCCATGGCCTAGAAACATCTGGCAAAGCCCTTCTGTTTCACATTTAAATCTATTAAACTCCTGAGACCACTCCCCTGCAGTCCCCTGATGACCCCAAGTCACTCAGCCATCATGGTTGCCTAATAATAAAGGGAACAGGCAGCCCTGCAGCAACCTGAACACAGGTAACAAAAACTAACTGCTGCAATTTGTTGGCATGGGGGGCGGAAGTGAAATCTCATTGTGTCATCAGTAACTCTCCATTATACTGGCCTCCTAACCAGGTAGTTTTCCCAGTGACATTCTTATCTGAGATGTCTAGCAATATACGCAATCTGCTCCATCATTAAGCACATCTTTATGAATTTTATGAACCGGTGCTGCGAATGGCCGGGGTCCTTGCCCGGCCGGAATGCCTCCATGCTAAGTGCACCAGGGGAGCTAGTGTGGCCAGAGCATTAACTCCCCCGGACCGTTAGATGGCAGCCCCCCTGGGTTGCAGCAGTGCATCAGACTCCCGCAGGTATTCATGGGAGTTGGAGTTTGGTACAACCCTGATGGGATCCACGGGCACCACCAGGGGGTCCTACAATTACTGCTGAGCCCTGAGGAGCAGCTCTTCCACCACACCCAGAAGTGATGCCGGAAACACATCATCAGACATCTGGACCACTTAATGGGTGCTCTATATAAGGGGCCAGCAGAAACCATTCTGGGAGCCAGAGTTGGGATGAGGAGGACGAAGCTTGCCGGAGAGAGAGCGGAGGAGAAAGAAAGAAAGGGGGAGAGAGATAAAGAAGGAGAAAAGAAAGGAAGAAAAAGTAAAGTGTGTTGGTGTTTATTGGGATGCTAAATAATAATAAATCATGTGTGCTTTTAGTACTTGTGTCCTAAGCGTCTGTCTGTGTCTGGGCTAATTCCACACCAGTTATGGACTTGAATTGAAACTGGACCATTTTGCCATCCAAATATGACAAATATTTATTTACTTATATGGCTGTATTATTTGTCCTGTGAGTATGCGTTCTTGTTTTTATGTTTCTTCTGCTGTATGTATCGGAATTTGCCCATGGGATTAATAAAGTTTATCTAATCCAATCTAATCTAAATGGTGTTTGCTGTTTAAAGTGCCTTTGTGATGGAGTATGCAGTTAATGTTGCTCTTTAAAGTAAAGATCAATTAATAGTGATAATGAAATCTGTTTTGGCTAGTGCAAAAAAAAACACCTTCAGAATCATTCATAACATTTATGTACATAAGCTCGCATAATACTCTGTTAATATTTGTATGAATAAGCCATTCATTTCTCAAGGTAACAGTTGACAGTTTCCGATTGTGATGGAGTCATTCGTGAGGAGGATCATTCGAGTTATATTAAAGTTATGTGGTTGTCATTTTCCACTTAACTTTCGGTCTGTTTATGGCTGGAGCCTTGTATCTAACTACACCGCACACAATGAGGAACTCTGTAACATGCTGTTATGCTAGCCTACATGTCTGAATGGGGTTAGTAATATCAGTCTGTGCATTTCACTTATTGGATTTCATAGTAGAATCATTCTCCCATTTGACAAACAGCATGATTTCCCTACTTCACCTTATCTTCCTCAAGTTTGCCTTCTAATTTTTTAAAATTTATTACTAGAGTAAATGGAGACATGTGTGAGGGCTCCACAGCCCATATATCCTCTCAGACCTGCCTTGTCATTGCTGCCGCTAAGAATGACTCTGTAATCATAAAACCAATTCAGAAAATGCTTATGCTGTTTCTTTTCTACTGGACACCGATCAGTCTTTAAATTCTGCTGGTTCAGATTTCTGCTGTGGAGTGATAGCACCTGTAATTTATGGGAGGCTTACAGGAGAGAAGAGAGAAATAGCCACACTTTGAATGAAGGCTTGGAAGATTCCCATATGATACTAGATTGGAGACAATCCACCCGATATTAGAATATTGACACTACAAAAATAGAAAACAAAATTCTGGGAAGAGGATAGATAACCAAAAGGTAATAGTGCAGGGTGTCTAGATTGGGACGCTGAAAAGATATTGCACATTTAAGGACAATGAGACCATTACTATTACTTCCAGTCTCAGAAAGGAGTGCTTGACTAGGATGAGAGGGACAATGTAATGCCATTAAAATATGTGGCATGACCTTTTACCCATAAAAAGAGGGATTGTCAAAAATAGATAACAAAACGTAAAAAAAAATACTAAACTCCAAAATACAAAACACATAAATACAAAATGCGAGAAAATTAACTTCTTTGAGCAGGTGTCAATAGCTTGTCCTGAGGAATTGATTTTTATCATGTGTACTAAAAAATGAAGTCACCACAAAAGGAACAAGTCAAAGACTCTTTGAGACAAATGGGCAGAGGTGAGAACCAAAATAGATTAACAACTACCAAGAATACAAAAAGGTAAGCAAACTCATGGCATCTACACATGCAAAGTCCTGACTTCATAGTAAGATTTTTCAGTAAGCAAACAAATGTGGGAACTTACCACAACATCCATAAACTTGGATACTGACAGTAGCATAACACCATCTTATATAGGCAGGGTATAATGACATAATATGTCACATGAGCCTCATATCATGTGACCATATAAAGGGATAGTATCCATAAATAAGATGGCAAAAGCCATGCAAAAAATATTAAATTGCAGTACCCAAGTGAATAAAGTAAATTACAAAATGGGAATGTGAAAGCAGTTCTATAATAATAATAATTACTAAATGCAAAATTGGAGGAATATTACAAAATGTATAATAAGCCAAAAACGACACATACATTAACTCTAAAAATCATAACTTTAAGACTCAAAACTGTAGTGAAAAATCCAAATTTCAATATGGAAGTCTCAAATAAAACAGAAGAACACTGATAATAATCATCTGTCGCAGAGTCAAAAATCTAAATATTCAAAACAATTTAAAAGTCATAATTTAAAAAACAAATGAAGACCAAAAAGAAAGGTCAAATGATGCACCAAATAGGGAGGACGATAACAAAAATTCAGCAAAAACTCCAGCTAAGAAGAGGCAATGGCAACCTAGAGATTTACAGGCTTCTGATACTGCAGTCAAAACTGAACTTAATTAAAGGTCTCGCCCCTCACCTTAGCAGTTGACAGAATAACATCATTGACAAAACATAGAGGAGAATTAACTAAACTAACCTAACCTAGAAAACTAAGACTAGAACATTAAAGTTCAAAACAGTAAAATTAAAAATTGTACCATTTTAACTAACCCTAAACCTAACCCTAACCCTAACCCTCTCTATACACCACTGTGAGGGGCACCTGTTTTGAAAGTCACTTAGGGGTTACCTATGTAAACGTCTGCCTCTATTGGGAGTTTTTCATTTATACGTGAATAATACTTCTGGCTTTGACTTTGATTTTTGATTTAATTGTTGATTTCTGTTGTCAGGATTGTATCCTCAGAGGTCATAGCCCTGTCAATCATGAAGTAATCGGCTAAAAGGTCATCTAATGGTATACTTCCTCATCTGACTAAATGAATTCCCAAACCCGTCAAACCTTTCAAGTATTTTTTTGGTTTTATTCCTCTGGTTTACAAACTCTGAAATTCTTCTGACTTCAGTTTTGTCTCATAATTGTTGACTTTGGTTACTGTTAGTTTTTCTCCTGGTTCTGACCCTCGCTTCGGTACTTTAACTACATCCTTTTCATGTGCCTGATGGGCATACCAACCATTTCACTCACCCCTAGATAAACCAGCATAATTTTTTTTTTACTTGTATAAAGCCCGCTATCAGGATCCTGGATGAAATTAAGTTTAATATCACGTTGTCATTTTTATTATTTAAAAGTCTGTTCTCAGAAAATGATGCTTGTTCTGTCATTATTTGGGTGACAATTGCTTATTGATGGTCACCCACCGATTAAGGCAGCAGTCCGATGACATTAGCTAGGAAACTGTTATTTGGAGGTTCATGAGTCGACAGGCAACGTCATGACTTACTTAAGAGTGAACTTCACATTAGAGGCTCAACTGTACTTTGTTCACTACAAAAGAAAAAATTAACTGGTATTAGTTTAAGAGCAATACAAAATCCCAAAAACTAATACATGTGTGACCTTAACTTCTGGGCGGCACGGTGGTGCAGTGGTGGTGCTGCTGCCTCGCAGTTAAGAGACCCGGGTTTGCTTCCCAGGTCCTCCCTGCATGGAGTTTGCATGTTCTCCCAGTGTCTGCGTGGGTTTCCTCCGGGTGCTCCGGTTTCCTCCCACAGTCCAAAGACATGCAGGTCAGGTGCATTGGCGATTCTAAATTGTCCCTAGTGTGTGTGCGCCCTGTGGTGGGTTGGCACCCTGCCTGGGATTTGTTCCTGTTTTGTGCCCTGTGGTGGCTGGAATTGGCTCCAGCAGACCCCCGTGACCCTGTGTTAGGATATAGTGGGAGATGACTGACTGACCTTAACTTCTATCTTATGACTGTACAATTTCATAGGCTCATTCTTTTTTTTGTAAAGATGTATACAGTCATTACATCTGCTATTGTGAGCACAACATTACTTATTAACACAATGAACAAGGGCATCAAACTCAGATTATACAGGGCCACAGTGGCTGCAGGTTTTTGTTCCAGAGACTTTCTTAATTATTGACCAGTTACCTTCTGCTACTGGAACCTTCATCTTTGCCTTAACTTTAATTGACTTACATTTTAAGATTCAGAATACTTTCATTTCTTTTTGCCTTAACCAGAAAGCAAACAATTAAAGAGATGCAAAGCGATCCAGCAGATCTGCACCTGTGTGTCTACCATACATTGTCAATTTCAATAAAATAGTTCAAAAGTAAGAAATGAAGGTCTGAAAAATATCAGTGTGTTCCCGTCATTAAACAGTGTGACGCAAGAAAAGATAATCAACAGTTTTTAAAATGTCTGGTATATCAGAATGAGAGTAGCAATGAGCCATAAATTAAATAATAAGTTTCATTAACCACAAGAAATGGCTTTGAATTAAAAAAAAATCTTTGAACAGAAATGGCAGACCTGAATTTGAGATCCCTGAGCTGGTTGGTCACCTGTTGCCTTGTTTTCCATCTCATTGCTGTTTTGGTTCTGGCTAATGGAAAAAAGGAACAGTTAAGCAATCTGAAAAATGAAAGCCATGGTAGTGTGCTCTATTACCAGCAATAACTGACTTCTAATTATTAATGTGCCTGGAAAGAAAACCTGCAGCCACTGCAGCCTTCCGGGACCTGAGTTTGACATCTGTGGCACAGATGTTGTCATATCACTGCCAGAGCAATGCCACATATAATCGTTTTACTCCTCATCTCCTGCCCTTACGTTGGACTGCACTTTGAGAATGAAGCTTTCTGAAAGGGTGGGTGATACTGCAGGGTATGAATGGCTGAGATATACAACAGCATTTGTGATTATTTTAATCTGCAACAGCAGCCATGGTCAGAAACAGAAAATAGATTCATAGCCAGAAAATGAAATTTGAGTATTAGAGTAGGAAAGGACAATGTCATGAAGTGAGCAAGAAATCAAAACAGATTAGCATTGATAATTCTGAGAGGCAGGCAACATAGAGAGACAGTAACATAGCAGCCTAAGCAAGAACAAGCACTTAGAGTAGCGCGCAAACAATGTAAGAGCAAAGATATACTCAGCCCAGTTAAAATGCACACACCCTTTGTCCATGTGACTAATTGATGTCTCTTGACAACCCAAACAGAGAGAATCAGAACGAGAATGATTAAGAGCATGGCATAACAGACATGACGCACAGGGGAAGGTTCTTTGTTACTCCTTTAGGGGAGGAAGGGAGGGCTATCTGTAGCTGAATTACGTCACTCTACACTTGTAGCACTTGTAGCATTTCTTACTTTCTTGCACTGTATTACAGGAGGTGAACCGAGGACAGTGTGTTTTTTCCTGTAACACATGAAGTGTATAATATATATATATATATATATATATATATATATATATATATATATATATATATATATATATATATATATATATATATATATATATATATATATATATATATATATATATATACACACACACACATATACATTTCTATCCTAAGGACACTTTCAGATAGCTTAGCAAAAATTTCCAGTGAAGAATAACAATTAGGTCCACAGTGGTGATAAGAGAGCGTTTAATACCAAGGATTGAGGACTTTCACAGTCTGGTCTTGAGGTTTATAAAAGGACCCCTAGGAAGAGAAACAGACAATATGTTAAGGGAAGGCCTTAGTGCAAATGTGATAAGGGGGTGACTGAGGGTGAGAACATGTGAGTAAGTATTTGTGCTGTCACACATTCAGAGAAGACAATTAGCTGTACAGGAAATAGGTAAGGCCTCCATCAGTCGAAGGCGGCTTTGGAAAGCTGTCCTCTAGTTTCATTTGCTGTCGTTGTTTTTGTTATTGCTGTTGCAGTGTCATTTGTGACTGATGAAACCAATGCGGGAGTGGTAATCTCTGTTGCAGAGGTCACACTTGTGGATGGTCTCAACTCTTATCTGTGGAGCAGTGTTGCTTTCTGGGGGCTTGCTTGTCTGCCACTGCTTTCTGGAGTGTTTCTTCTCCGGACTTGAGGTGCTACTTCAAGATGCCACTCCACTTTGAATGATCAGCTGCAAGGTCTTCACAGGACTCAGGGCCTTCATGTCCTGCTCTTGCAGACATGCCTGTAGCGCAACTGTGTGTAGCCTGCCGTCCTCTTGCATGACGCCAGCTTTCCATAGAGGTTGTCTTTGGGGATGTGACCATCATCCATGTGGCGGACATGACTGAGCCAGTGATCGTCTGTATTGCCTGAGCATGGTGTACCTGCTGGGTAAGCCAGTATGGAGCAGAACCTCAGTGTTGGTCACTTTGTACTCTCAGGAGATGCCCAATGCTGGTAGAAGGTGTTAAGTCGTTATCCCTGTCTGCCATATCTTGTCCAGGTCGCGCTGCCTTACAGGAGTGTGCTGATCACACAAATGCTGTAAATGGCCATCTTGGTCTTAATTGTCACTATGGTGTTCTCCCAGATGAATGTAGTGAGGTGGGCAAGAGTTGTTCCAGCCTTCACGATGCATTTGTTGATTTCATCATTCAGGAAGAGGTTGTCGCTGATGGTAGAACCCAGGTAGATGAAATGGTGGATGACTAATCAGCATGTGTATATGCACAAAATTATTTTAAAAGTATTCATAGCAAAAAAAGAGAACTATTATGTTTCTTGACTTAAAGTCAAGAGTCCTGTCCGAATTATGTTTCTACTGCTGGGAATAAGGAAGCAGTTAATAATAATAATGAATGGATAACCAACTGTTAAGTCGGGAAGGATTTTACTTTAGGCTGTCAATGCAATACATAATTGTGCCTTCACAGAGTTCACTGACACTCACACACACACACACACACACATACTCTCACCCAGAAGAGCATATCCAAAGTAATTTTCAATATTTATATCATCAACCTCCTCATCAGAGCTCTAGAGTGAACAGCTGGGCCTCAGCCTCCCAAGATAAGCCTGTCCTGCTGTTTATTCCAAAAGAGTCTATCTGTGCTGTTTAGCATTGCCATTTCTAAATGTAGATCTCACCATGTGCCCCCAACCTCAATTCCCTGTGCTCAAGTTTTAGCTTGCTACTCACGCCTAGAAGATTCGTTTTCCATGGACACACTCTTATAAATTGCATGCAATGATTATCTTGCTCTTTGATGTTGCTTCAGTTTCACTAGCACATAAACATGCAAACAAAAGCCTTGGACTCCAACTGAAAGGGGGCAAAGAAGACCAGGCATAGCTTGAGGTCTCATGCCCAGGTTTAAACCAATTTTCGCATTTTTGGAATTTGAGCATCTGTACTATTTATATGTAACACATAAAAGAGCAGAAAGTGCTTTTAACAATTTTTAAATATGTGACTTTTTGATAGAAGTGGTGTGACAAACAGCAAATAGGTTGAATTTAATTTTGATTTAACATTGCACACATCCTCACCATAATTATCCATACAATAAACACTATGTCTTCATATTAAAATAAGCTAATTGTATAAAAAAATTAGTCACCCTTTGCTAAATCTTATCTAATAGTGCATAACTCTTCTGTGATATCAAAGAACACCTGCGATACTATCTGGGCCTGGACGTCACAAATTTGTGGAATTAAGCAACATCAGTTTTCATCTGCTCTTTCAGCAATGGGAATGGCTTGTTTTGGACCTGCATTGACTGTCTGCAGCGATTCCTGCCTGGTAGCAAAGTGGCTTGCTGTCACAATCTATGACACACCACGATGGTCATCATCTGTGAGTGTAACCGGTCTCCACCGCACACACCATTCTGCTGCGTCCTGGCCTTTGGATTCGGTTAGCCCTTAAAGCTTCTGCGTTGTGATTTATGTGCAACGTGCCGTAAAAACCGATGTAAAAGAATATTGCAAACACCTTTTAATTCTCGATGTTTTCTCTTTTTTATTAATGGTCTCCTCTCACAGTAACACAACGAATACTGGGCAATCTAAATTACAACGACATACATAACCATGCATAGTGAATATACAAATAAAAAAATAACATACCTGAAATATTAAACAGAGAACATAAAAAATGACAACTCAAGCTCTGTAATTCCTCCTATTAACAAAAAAAAAAAACATATGGAAAGGCTGTTGAACACTCACATTAACACATAACCAAAATTAATAGAAAAGCATTCAAAACATTTCAAAACAGCAACTGTATACAAGAAAAAATCATATTATAATTACTGTCATATACAAAAAAAAATAGCTCAAACAATTCAAAATAATTTAATTAATTTTATCATACAGGGAATAACAGCATGCTTACCTCCTCTCACAGTAACACAACGAATACTGGGAGAGGCTCACACTGATGACGTCACATAACACAACAAACAGAGTAGGGAAATATAACAGGACCGCAACAGGAAAACATACAACACAGTGAATGTTATCAGGATTTGGTTAGGCTCCAAACAACTAAACTTTTTTTATTTTATACACCTTTTACATGAGTACCATCTTTCGATCACAGTCTTGGTTGACTGTGATGTCCACTATTGCTGGAAGATCCATTGACACATCCACAAAATTTGCAATTTCCTGCACACTGTGTCCTTTGGCATAGCTGAATGCAATAATCCCCTTTTACCAATCTTTCGCATGTGTTATGCAACCCATTTTTCACAGAGAGAAACAAACACACGTGGCACAGCACTACTAGAGTCCCGTAGCATGCGACACAGCTACTTCTAAAACAGTATTCATACAGGAATATCTCTGTTGATGTCTGAAGTATGTATGTATTACCTCTTATATGGGTGGCAAGCTTAAATATAAGGCTAAGGATCTGTGCTGGTATCTGGAAGGTTGATGGTTCAAATCCCATTACTGCTACAAAGGATACTACTACGTTGGGTCCTTGAGAAAATTGCTTCAGAAGTTGGGGAGCATGCGCTGATAGCTGCACCCACCACATGATGAACTACCTAGATTGGGCAGCGGGTGACACCTCAGCACCACATTGGAACAATGTGAGGTCATGCCTCCAACCCACAAGTTTTCCCTCTAAGTTAGATGATCTGCTTGGAGGGCTGGATGCAGATTAACGTCATAAAGAGGATGAAGCAATTGCAGGTTAAGGGCCTTGCTCAAGGACCCAACAGGGTAGACTCACTTCTGGCGTTTATGAGATTCAAATCAACAACTCTCCGATTGCCAGTGCAGATCCTTAGCCTCACAGTCACCACTCTGCCCTAGATGGTGTTACTTTTCATCTAGCTTCTAATCTTTTCATAAGCTATGTTTTATATTTTAAATATATTGCCTTACATTTTTGCTACATACTGGACAAATTAATACATTTCTAATAATTAATTTTGCAATGCATATTATGGTTAATATTAATGACAAATAATAACTTTTCTGTCCAGGTAGGCATAGTGATCCAGTGGACAGGTCCTTGAGCTTGAGCATGTGCCAAGCACATTTATGCCAACATAATTAGAAAGGAGCTTTGTTCTCTGAGAATTCATTACCTAAGGTATTACTGTTTGCGTGTTTAATTATTTGTAATGTCTCTATCAAGCTGCACCGCACTTCTGATAACACAGTTAGTATTGTAAGCTGTTTAACCAAACAATTTAAAATCTGGAAAAAACATTGAAATGTAGTAGTCCATATGGCATACGGATTTTGTAAATTCAAATATCTTTGTTCCTATTGCATGATCTTCACTTTCATATACAGTATTTTACCAAATTCCTTTCAAACACTTCTTTGTATATTGTGTGTGTAGATAACATTATACACATACACACTATTTTAATATACAGTATATACATGTACAAATATGGCAGAATGCAACTTTTGGTAGCTGAAAGGTTTGGTGGGGTGGCAATCCCAAAGGAAACCATTTAAAAAGTGTGAAAGGAGTGAAGTGAGGATTGTCTCTGTGGCAAAGAAACTGTGTTCAATCGGGCTGCAATAAGAGGTACTACTTTGCCAGAAAGCTGAGGCTAAGGATCTGTGCTCGTATCCAGAAAGTTGCCGGTTCCAATACCCATCACTGCCAAAAGAGATCCTACTCTGCTGGGCCCTTGAGCAAGGCCCTTAACCTTCAATTGCTCCAGGGGCGCTGTACAATGGCTGACCCTGCGCTCTGACCCCAAGGGGTATGTGAAAACTAACAAATTCCTAATACAAGAAATTGTATAAGGTGAAATAAAGAACAAAAACCAAAAAAAGAGCTGCAGGCATTTTTATGCTCTTGTGCTAGAATACTGAAGCAGTTTTTTAGGGGTATTTGTGTTATACTCTGGGACCTGAAAACATAGAAAATCATTAAGGGATACCTTCTTTTGTTATTATGGAAGGTAGAAACTAGGTGTAAACAATTCCGAGTTCTTGTTTTGTTTTCTTTTTATTTTTCTGTTTTCAAATTAACAGTGATCGGCTCTGTTGTAATAAGTCTTGATCACCGTACTCATCTTCCTTTGTTCCACTTTAGTGGTTCATTAATATATATATTAAGAGAGCATAGCAGAGCCCAAAACCCCAAACACAATTACATTACAGCAGTACCAAGTTCAAATTAACTTATTTTTTATTTGAGAAAGTATCTTAGATGTCTCATCTTCCAAAACTGCAAAATACCACACACAATTCTTTTGTTGGTTTCTTTTCAGTTCTATACTTCAGTCCTGCAGGCGTTGTTCACCTCCTCCCGACTCAGGAGTGAAGTGATGCGGCTCTCTTTACGTAAGACCCAGGAGTGCCACAACATTGTTTGGAAGGAGCACTTTTGGGTCAAGTAAAAGCCCTCCAAAGCAGGGAGACTCTCATGGTGCCATGCAAGGCAGCATAATTGGAATACAATTCCTAGGTTGCCCCTCAGGTATGCACATGGGTGCTCCAACAAAGGGAGACTACCACCAAGCACACTAGTCCATTTATCCCATTAGAGAAGCCAGCCCATCCCTGACATTTCTATTACTATATACAGTATATATGTACATTTGGAGACAGCTTCCTTGGACGATGTTATCTGTGTGGCTACCTGCAAAGCATTTTGGTTTTTGTAATTCCATAGAACAGCCTTGTCAGGTTCCATGGGGAGCGCAGGGATTTCTCGTCCTTACTTTGTGGGACTTCCACTTGACCCATATGTCCCTATGTCATGACACTGGAAGAACTCCTGGGTCCTAGATAAAAGAAGTTGCTCGACCCCTTCCAGGCATAGAAGTGGACAAAGCTCGCTTGGGATGTGGAGAGGAGGAGGAGGAGAAAGAAACATGATTTGTGATTGATACACTTCTGGTGCCTTTGTGGAAGGTAGCCATAATAATAAAATATCTGTTTTAATGGGACTTGTGTCTGTGAGGTTATGTTTGAGGTTGGGCGATCTCTGGCACCCTCAAATGTCCATTATATATATAATCAGTCCCCCTGACCTGGAATAAGAATAAGATTACTATCTGCCATTTACAGTTCTGTTCCAATACTCCCTTTGAGGTGGTAACCCAGAGAATGACCATTAAACCAACCGAGAGTGCAAGTGAGAGATACACAGATATACTGTATACATATCTGCATGTCTCTTTGCATACCACTGGTATTAACATATTGTAGATGAGGATTTTCCTTTCTTTTGCAACATATGCAAATATATGTAAATCTTTGTGTTACAGTTTATGCAAATCCTTCCTCATTCGCTGTGTAGTTTGTGGCTCATTGAGGAACCAGAGTATCTCAGATAATTTATATCTATGTTATTTTTTTCCTGCTGACGGTCAAGCCTGTACCACTGCTTTGTATTCATTCAACTTAGTGTTATTAGACTATGGCCGAGCGAAAGAGGATGCTGTGGCAACTTCATAAAGCAACAAGAAAACATTGACAGAGAAGAGAAAAAATAAGATTTACCATCCCCCCAAAACAAAAGCTCCGGATTAATTAGTCTTGGGGAATAAATGCAAAATAAAGGAGCTTTCCAGCTCTGCTGACCTCATTCTTATGAAAAAAAAAAGAAACCTTCATGGATTCCGTTGGCCATGGCACTGCCTGGTTTGCCCCAGGTCAAATGTGAGGCATGAAGAAATGTGACTTGGGTTTCTATGGAAACCAGTGGGCAAACAGCATCACTGATTGACAGAAGTTCAATCATCTCGGTAAACGGAGCCAGCCATACTGCGTCAGTGCTGCCAAGAATAAAACAGTTGAACAGGGGGTCGCATTTTCAAAATTGCATCAAAAATGCAATAAAATGGTTGTTAGCATATAATAGCCTCCCAGAATATTTATTTTCTGGAATACTTTACCCCTGTTTGTTACATAAACAACTTGTGACATGAATAATGAATTTTGCCTTCCGTCAGGCTGAGAGAGTCAAAATTGTTTAGAAAGCTGTATTCATCCTGTATCTCATAATCACTTGCGTTTTTTTGGTTCAGAATGAGTCTATCTCAGTAATAGTATTTTGCAAGACAAGAGTCAGCTCACTATGGGACAGGCACAGTCATGCACAAAAAATGTAGATTTACCATAAAACTGAAAGGTTTTAGCCTTATTTTGAAGGCAGTCATGGGAGCACAAGGAGAATATTCAAGATTCATATGAAACATGGCGCTTCTTACAATCTGGAGAAGAAGAGTTATACAGACTAAAACAGTAAAGATTTGAAAAGGGAAACAGCATAATAATTCAGAATCTTCATCTGTCAATTCATTATTTTACCCCACTTATTATATTACAGGGCTGTGAACAGCTGGTAAAAGCAAGCTAGGAACAGCTGTGGGTGAGATGCAATTTTGTAACGGGCCATAATCACAAATACAGTACCCTCACCAATGCACATTTGTTTGATATAATATTTATGTTTTGACTTATTTATTGAGCTTCTGTAAAAAGCCAAATTTCCCTCTTCTATCTATCTATCTATCTATCTATCTATCTATCTATCTATCTATCTATCTATCTATCTATCTATCTATCTATCTATCTGGCCATATGCATAAACTCATATGTGTGAGAAAAACCAAGTACATGGAAACCTTTGCAGACATAGAGGAGGAGGCACTGCACACAAAAGACTTGGAATCTAATTCTGGATGTTGGCTATATGAGGTGGCAACACTAATCAATGTGTCATCCTGCCAACCTCTTCAATATATCACTGTGGCTTCACCCTTACGATGAGTTATAAAAATTTCTAGTAACACTTTAGATTTGGGTACAGTTGAACCTCTGGTCACGAACGTTTCTGAACATCTACAAATCGGGTTATGATCAAAAAGTTCATCAAACGTTTGCATCTGTTCACGACCACACATTCTGGTGGCGAACAAAAACACTGGTGGTCAGTTTCCCTTCTGGTTCGTACACGCCAATGATTTCCACACATGTTCTGTCTCTCCCTGTACATCGTTCTCAGTCACACGTGCGTGCATTCGCTGTGAATTCTTTGTGTTCTATTTCGTGTGCTTTTGCATTAATTTTGCAGTTAACCATGGCCTCTAAGCAAGTGAAGAGTGGTAATGTTGGTGAGAAGAAAGGTTCAAAGAATATTGAAATCCAATTAAATAAAGAAATCTTTGAAAAGTATGAGCGTGGCGTTCATGTTACCGATCTTGCCGCCGAGTACAAGAAGTCAAAATCTACTAGAAATCTATGGATTTCTAAATCAAAATCTTCCTTCACGGAGCCGGACTCTCCCTCAAAACTGTAACCTCCTCTCCACCCAGCTTCCTCCTCAGTTCCTTCATGCCAGAACTCGACTCATGCAAGGTTAGTTTTCTTGGTTGTTTATGGTTAGTTTTTGTATAAATTAAGGATTTTTCAAACTTTCATTTTTTTCCCCTGTGCTTGTTTACAGCGAGCGATTCGTAAGGGTGCAGCAGGAAACCTTGCAATGTTAGTTTTCTCTGTTCAAGGTTTTCTCAATGTTATTCAATGTTTTCACATTTACTTTATTCTATGGTATGATTAACTATTTTTGTGCTTAAATATCTTAAAAAAAATATTTACAGGCAATTCGTATGGGCTGGAACAGATTAATTGTATTTACATACAATCTTATGGGGAAATTATGTTGGGTCACGACCAAATCGGGTTGCGTCCATAGTTTTGGAACAAATTGCGGTTGTGACCAGAGGTACCACTTTACTGCAAAAATGCATCTATTACTTATTTACTATTATGTAATAAAATCTTAGTGTATAATTCTTTGGGTCTCCATAACAACAAAATCAACAAGTACAACAATTTATTGCTTGTATAGCACAAAATCATATAAGGAGTGCCTCAATAGACTTTAACAGGCCCTGTATTTTGAAATTCCCCCATCCTTTACTCCCTAAGAAAACAAGAAAAAAAAAACTCCCAAAAAAACCCTTTGAAGGGAAAAAATTGAAGAAATCTTGGGAAAGGTGATTCAGAGAGAGATCATCTTCCAGGTAGGTTGGGCATGCAAAGAATGTCAAAAATGGAGTAAATACAATACACAAAAAAGAACACAAGTACTCCTCTTCACAGAGCTAGATGGCCAATCTTGCCATTGCCACCTCAGGAATATAATACAATACAAAGTACAAGGCAAAATGCAAGAAAAGGTTAGACCACACAGTAAATACAGAAAGATCTTATATGAGAATACAGATTTGTTCAAACATCAGAAGCAAAGTAGAAACTAACATAAGTAAAAAACAATATCTGTCCATTGGGTAATTGTAGAACCACTGGTAGACCATAGAGAAGGAGTCAGACAAGCCAGACCCAGACAGAGTCCTGGAGATCTTTGTCAACTAGTTGTCTCCCCCCGATTTGCTCTGATTGAGTCAGTGCTGGGCCAGCCAATCTGATGAAAGGACCCTTCTACCTGATGATTCCAGTGCTCCTTTTTCAGAGATGACTTTTCCATAGCTAGGCAAACGACTTGGCAGTAGAGCAGTGGCACCAAGTGCCACGTAAGAATACCAAGAACATAACACTTACAAAGCATCAGTGAAGTGTTTATTCATCTTTGTAATATGACTACTAAGAAAACGTCACCTTGGAGTGGTCTGAGATGGCTTACCTGAGGCACATTTCTTTTGATATTACATATTTAGTAGAAGACCTGTGAATCCTTCATATTAAAAAATAATTGTATCATCATGTCAATGTTAAAATGCATAAAGACAAATGACCTATCTACTGATGTTTATAAGTGTTAGTAATACCAAAAGAAGCTTTTTTTAAGGTCTTGTTACATAAGAGTAAACTAAACTGTACTAAATTAATGACCATTTAATTAGAAAGGCTGGCTTATAAAAAGGCGTGCCATTTTCCTGTCAGTTTTACATACTATCACATATCATGTTAAAATAATTTATGTAAAATAAAGTGTCACTAAATTTCCTGTTCTACTATAATATAATACATTATATTATAAACAAGCCATTCTAATCAAATGGTCTTAAAAAAGAATAAAAACACACATTCACAACCCTGCCTTATTCAATTCAAGACTCAGGGGTCAGAGCTAATCTATTTAGACTAATCTCTGTTGCACTGGACTCGAAGCAGGAAGAATCCTGGTGCCAGTCCATCGCAGGGCTCACTTGGGGGCACATATACATTCACACTTCAATTTAGAGTTACCAGTCCAACTAGCATGCATGTTTTGGGGGATGTTGGAAGAAGGGCACCATATCCAGATGTGGGAGACCATGTGGACGCCACACAGAAAAGAGCTGACCATATGATTTGAAGACAAGACGGTAAATTCATGGTGCTTTTCTCCAGCACAAGGTTGTACTCGCCAATAAATGTCAGCATAACTTCAACCTGTCACCAGTAGTAACTGGGATATTTCCCATTAGTAACAGACCCCACTAAAGCCCTGTTTTGGATGTAAATCCACCTCTTCATTATTAAAGATGAACAATACAGATCAGCATCAAATGTGCTGGAGCTCAACTGCGCTGCATTAACTGTAAAGCGGCAATCAGATGTAGACAGGGTATCTCAGGAGGGTGTGGTATAGGGAGAAAGGTAAGTGACACAAATTAAATTTAAGAAATTAATATTATTTAGAGCACTGTCATTATTACACCTTTCACAATGCTGTTTTTTCATTAGTGGTGTATTTAACAGCAGACCAATTAAGGGATATTATAGGGGAGCTCTAGTGCCCAATGATATCACCCATATATATTTATACAGCATTATTTTAACCTGTGGCCCTCCAGAGGTTTGTTTTTCCCCCTATGACCCATCGTAAGAGTTTTTTGTTTTCCTTTCCTCCGTTTCAGCTGGTCAAATAAACACATCCAGGAATAAAAAAAAAAGCCCATCTACACCCTAAATCAACAGAAACTGCTATGGACTGTTTTCTGTGCTTTTGTATCTTTTCAACTACTTTAATATCATCTAACTGTTTCTGCTCAATGGGTTACTACCATGTACACATGCCTAGGTAAAATATAGATATATACTGCATATATTTATTTTTATACATATTAATTAGATCTGGTTGTTCTATTGTCAGCCTTAATGTATAAATATTTAAATTAAAAAAACATTTTCTGATATGAGTTAAGTGTTGTTTCGAACTTTAGTGGTTAAATTTTGCCTAACAATGCCTGGCTGACTTTGTATTTAGTATACTTACATTTATTAGAAATTATCATACTATCCTCTTTAATAAAACCCCTGTGTGCGTCCAGGTGTCCGTGTGTGTGTGTCTTCTGGAGCAGTGCGCATGCGCGGGGCCACACGGCACGTGTTCAGTCTCTTCCTGTGCATTCCCTGAGAGAGAGAGAGACAGACACACACACAGGCGTGCGCGAGAGAGACACACACACACACTCAGGTGCGCGCGAGACAGACAGACACATACACAGGCGTGCGCGAGACAGACAGACACACACACACACACACAGGCGGCGCAAGACAGACAGACACATACACAGGCGTGCGCGAGACAGACACACACACACAGGCGCGTGCGAGACAGACAGACACATACACAGGCGTGCGCGAGACAGACACACACACAAACACAGGCGTGCGCGACACACACACACACAGGCGCCCGCAAGACACACACACACACGCACACACACAGGCTCGCATGTGCATTGTTGCAATGTTACTTTTCTTGTTTGTTTATTAAATTACTGGTTTTTCAAATGTTCATTTTTTTCCCTGTGCTTAAAACTCATTAAAAAATAGTGTTTTTAGTGAGCGGGTCGTAAAGCTATAGCGCAAACCTTTGCAGTGTTAGTTTTCTCTGTTGTTCAAGGTTTTCTTAGTGTTATTCAATGTTTTTACATTTAGTTTACAATTACGCTGTGCATTCAATGGTATAATTACCTATATTTGTGCTTTAAAACTTAAATATATATTTACATACAGTTCATACAGTCCGGAGCGGATTAATTGTATTTAAATACAATCCTATTACTTCGGTTCATGACCAAATCGGGTTACAACCAGAGTTTTGGAACGAATTATGGTCGTGAACCGAGGTTTCACTGTATTACTGTCAGACAAAATTACAGGCATTTTATGGCAATACAAACCAGTATTACTGAGAGAGAAAATTAAAGGCACACAATACAGTGACGCATATTACAGCCACATACAAGGTCCCTTGCCATTTAATATAGACTGTTCCTACTAATGTTTTTGCACTACTGTTCTAGCGCCCGTTATTTTAACGGGCTTAATGTCTAGTTAATTAATAATAATCCAAATAAATGTGGCACATCTTTGTTTATGTTCATTAATCAGTGAAGGCATATGATAATGTGCTATCTAAATAAAGTTATTATGATTATTATTATTACAAATTACTGTGTCCACTTACATCAGCCAATATGGTGTTTTTATATTTGAACGTTTCCTTCTTGAGCTTTCTCACGTCCTCCCCAATAATGAAATCTGCTTTCAGAAGGAAATCCTTACCAAAGTTTTAAAACTAATATAAGACATCTCAATGTAAGACTGGCAAAGTGTCTTTTTGTTTAATAATTAATAGTTCTCTTCAATAATATACCAATTTCTGTCCACTAATTTAAAAAACAAGGTTCTCGCAGTTTGAAACTTTGCTTTCCTTCCGTCTGTGCCATCATAACAATGTTCCCGATTGGGACTCAGGCCAGATTTGCTATGGCACATACCACCATTGGCATGCAATGCAAAAATAAAGAAAAGGGCAAAACTAAACTTGAACAGGGAATTCCAACTTCTGCAATGGCCTGCGTTTGATTTATGTGTAGGATTAGTCTGCTCTACTAAACCATTCATTATAGGTTGGTAACTTGGCTTTCCATATATATTTCTGAAATCTATCAGTGTATTAATTGTTTTGAACATTTAAAGCTTCAATTGAACTTGTTGTTTATCCCAGCAACACGATGGGGTGCCATCAGAGAGCATATCCACAAACCCATCCTCATTTGTAATTTGCCGGAAGACCTAATGTGCACATCTATGGACAGTAAGAGAAAACTGGAACACCTGAAGAACATTCAGGCTCTACATTGACAAAGAGAAGGGGTAGAATGTAGCTCTGTTGACTTCCATAACACTGTATCACTCTTTTTCCTGAAATATGCATTTATTTATTTTATAACCTGCTAAGTTCTTTTCAGGGTCTCTCTGGAATATTTATAACAGAGAGGAGAACAAATACACACCAGCATGAATAAAACGGTGCAGCTCCTTCAGAAAAAGAGGAGTTGGGTAATCATTGCAAGCAGCTCTTAAACAAACAGAAATATGGACAGACAACTAGAAGACAGTGATAATGTTATGTGCTCATGAATGTGACCAGCTTTTGATGACTTCTGGTTTCAAGCTAGTGGCATGAAGAAGGCCATTTCATGACAGCCCCGGGAGGAAGCGCTGGGTCTGAGCTTTGCTCGTCTAGTTTCAGGCACAGGAGAGACAGTCCTGTCTTTCCGCTGATAAACTGAACTAACACACACTTGTTGCTAGAAGCCCCTGTCTTTCTGCCATGTTTGTCATGCCCCATTAACTCGTGTTTAATCCCCAGTCTGATTTTGGCTACTGGTCACAATAGGACTGCAAAGGAAAGCTATGTCATGGCATAATAAACAGACGCTAACAGAGGATTCAACTTGAAATGTAATCAGATCAGGAAAAAGCAACTGTTGTCAAGTTTGTTTACAAAACAAATTAGAAAATACAAGAAATATGTACAATTTTTTTTTTTTTTGTCAAAGCGCTCTGAGACAACTGTTATAATTAGCAGTAAGACAAAATTTAATTCAATTTGATACGACAGTCAGAAGTCTTGTCAGTGTCTCGTCCTTGCAAGTGGTAATGTCTTCATTCCAACTGAGCAGGATCTGCAAGTGTCTGAGAACATTTTGGAACATTTACAATATTTTTCCATATTTGCATTCTTTGTAATTAATTTTTGCTAATATTTTAGTTTTTATTTATTTGATGATGTAATTTCTGTTAGTTGTTGCTTTTTCTAAAAAAGCTGTTCCTTATGCAGCTCTGCTACTACACATGTGCCAGTTGCTCATCATGTCATCATGTAGTGAGCCCATCCAAACTTTTAATAAAAATACAGGAAAGAATTTTGCAAAATTATTTAAAATTATTTGTTTGAAATAATTTCTCGTTCTCAGTGTTCTGACAATGGAGAATAGAAGTACAGCATTGTAAACCTGGAAACTGGCGAGAGGTCAAATGCCTTTAGATTTTAAAACCCAAAAATTGTCATCAAAATGCAAAACAAAAATGTTTCTTAAAAAGTTAAGCACAGAGTCTTTAGCCGTTTAAGTAAGAATAATAATCACTAAACCCCAAGTTGATAAATTGAAAGTGCCATACGCACCACTGACCCTTATACTGTTACATTAATGATGCCATACCACCCAGCAACTCATCTGCTTTGACAAAATGGTGGTGCCTGCTAATAACAAAATGGAGTCACAGTAAAGTTCAACATATCACAATAATAAGATCAACCAAGTTTAAACAAAAGTACTATTAAAAGATATATAATTGATTTCTCCATTTTCAAAAATCATACTCAAAAATTAGCACATGTAAAGAAAAGCTTTTTATGTTACCAAAAATCCAGATAATTCAGAATAATGACATGTGACTACTTCGTCTCGTAACTTGTTGCTTTCCCCCTAAATTAAAGTTTGCCCCTTTGATTAATCTCTGCCTGTCTTCTGGTTTCAGTTTCTGCTTTAGCGATCACAATCTCTGCCACTCAGAAAAACAAAGCCATCAATACGTAATTTTGTGAAATGTGCTACCTGTTGGTCCAGTACCCACTTATAAATCAATCCTTTGCTGGAATCAAATTTTTTGTCAGTATGGTGTGTCCTACTTGAACTGATCCACAAGCTTAAGCTGAGAAGTTACATTTGAGAAATTAAGAAACAGACTGGAACATATTCACCAGTCTGCCCCATGTCTGTTTACAGCAGCCTGCCAGCTGTTTTTTCTTTTTCCCCCTAGCCCATCGGAGTTACCTCAGGGGAGAATTAACAATTCTAACAAGGTTCTTGAACTGTGAACCCAAGTAGCTGCAGACTTTGATGTCTTTATGTAATTAATCTCTTGTCCTGTACCTCAAAGGATGCTTCCTTTTCTCTTTTTATAATTGACTCGAATTGCTGAGAGAACATGTATGGATTTTGAGATTATGGTTAGAAATATTGATGCAGGAGTTGTATTGTATTTGTCAAATTTTATTTCAGTCAACATTGTGATTTAGTGATCAAAGGAAGTGGAAAACAATGGAAAGTTAGGGTGGAGCAGGATGAAGATATGGTTATTGTTAGTATGATGGTTTCCTGCAGATTTGAACAAATTTGCAGTTTTTAAACATTTCTGAAAGGAAAAGACAAGTCTACATTTTCATCCCTTCACTTTAGACAGAGTATTTCTAGTATGAAGTGTACAGCAAAAACAAAGCAGAGATTGTTGCTGGTCTCCTGAGTAAAATCTCTTAAAATTGTTTTCTTGCATCATTCAGCTGCTATCACTTTTTATTCACTGATATTTTGACTACAATCACAATGCATGTATCGTAAATTCTTTGAGTCTAACGCCCAGCGGACCATGAGGATGGAGTATATAACATCAATTAATCAATCAATCACCAGTAAGTTTTCTCTCTGAGTATAAGTGGGGCCAGTGAGTGCATTGTGGGCTGTCGAGAGTATTTACTAGGTTTCCTCTGCTCTGGTCTTCTTTTACATTATGCCTCTCATTTTATTTCCATTTACCAAAAGAATTGGGCTGGTGAAGCTGCCAGGTGGCTTGTTGTATTCTGTTGTGCATATTATCTCTATTATAATAAAAAAATCTTGGGAGACGAGACTTTTTATTCTGTGACGAGACGTGATCTTTTGAAGAGAGACACTTTCATGTCTCGTGAGACGAGACTTTGTGCCAAGAGATTTAACCACTCCTGGTGCTGGAAATAAAAGACAAAGAGTAGATGACAAAGTATAACATCATAAAGAATTGGCACGAAACAAATGCAGAGCAGGTTAGAGGTAATGGAAGTGCGAAAATTCGAAAATCTCAAGAAAATGATAGTAATGATCGCGTTAGCGCAAACAAACGGAAATTATTACTCGGTGAAATAAAGGAACAAAGAAAAGAGATCAAATATATTATTTGGACATAAACTTTAGGTCGGAGATTTGTAGACTGTCTAATTTGTGTTGCCATCAGAGAAAAGTAGTGTTTCTTCCCAATGAAGAGACGTATCCACGAGAATTAAAAGATTGGTTGTTTGGTAAAAGTGAAGAGAGAAAATTTCAAGCCCCGCAAGACAAGACTTTATGCAAAGAGAGTTCGAAAAGTCCTGCCCACATAACCATGCACACGGCTCAATCATTTCTCATTTGTGTGAATGCTAATGTCAGACACAGTTCGTATAGAGAGAAAACAACGATATTCACTCACGGGCATGTTATTCGTTGCATTATCACGATGTAATTACAAACACAGAATCAAAATTAATACGATATTGATGTAAAGGTCATCAGGGAAAAGTAGTGTTTCTTCCCAATGAAGAGGCCTATCCGTGAGAATTAAAAATTTGGTTGTTTGTGAGTGGCAGTGACGTGAAGGCAGGGGGGTTGGTGAGTTTTTAAGAAGAACCAAATGATGGTGGGACCACTAATCATAAGTGTGAACCCTTTGCAATATCATTCATCCTTTCATTCATTTTTTAAATGACTTTTTACTGTACAGAAACATAGAAACATTTAGGATGTCAGTGGAAAGCCATGTAAACAAAAGGAGAATTTGCGAACTCTGCATAGATATTGACTTTGCTCAGACTTCCACGTCCTTTCAAATTGTGTGGCCTCAGTGCTTACAACTCTAAAGCATTTCAAATTAACATACAATTTAATTCTCAAAACCTGCTTATAATCTTTATGAGCTGAGGTTGGTCACAGCCACTTTAAATGCAAGGAAAGAACGGCTCTTGAATTGGATGCCTGTTCATCACAGAGAGACTCTCAAACACTCCTACACTTCTATAGAATCACCAAAGAGCCTCACATTCATGTCTTTCGTGATGTGAGAGGAAGACCTAGTGAGCTTTTAATACATCTTGTTCCTAAAAGCAGTGGGTTTTATTGAAATTCCTAAGTTTAGGTTCTGGTTAAAAAAGTCTCCCTATGTTTTTTATTGTTCCTTATAATTAAATGAGTGTTTCTGCCACTCTTGCTTGTAACCAATCTGGTTTATCTCCTGTAACTCAGCCTTCAACATGTGGGCTGTGAGTTCATATGGTTGTTGCTTTCCCAAACAGGGCCTGATGTAAAGGGAAAGTGAGACGGAGTGCTTTGGTAGTGGAGTGTTTTATACACACAGGGCTAGGTAGGCAGCCAACATGTGTTATGGTGGGCCTGGAGAGCCACTAGCCTTTATTATGTTGGTGTACTGTTTTGTTAATAATTTTGTTAATAAATCTTTTATCTTTGCATCTTGGATTTATTCTGAGTTTAAAAATGTTTGAAGTTTCTCATAAGGATAATATTTAATATTTTCTTATCTTTTTTAAAAAAAGAAATCTGGTCAGAGCTTTTGGATAATCTGCAGTAGGCTTCAGTGAGCCTCTTTTATATATATATATATATATATATATATATATATTGTGGTCTATGGCTGGCTTGTCATCACGGCCAATACCCCAAGGCTGCCAGATGGAGCTCACAGCTCGTTGAGTAAAGGCCATTTTTTAAATAAGTAATCAATATGCTCGCGGCTTAGTGAGGGGACGTTGGGCCATAGTGGGCCTCGGGACGATCCGTAGGGTGTGGGCGTTTCTCACCTAGTGCACAGGTGAGGAACTGCCCACATTCATGATTGTCCCGTGGCTAATGCTGCAGCTGCTGTGGCCCTCGTAATTTTAAAAAGAAGCGCGAGTCGGTTTTAAAGGGTAGAAACGATCGGAGAGTGAAAGGAAAGGAGAGGACGGAGGTTATCGGGAGCAGTAGAGGAAGCAGGTCGGTGAGAGAGAGCCGCGAAGAGCGAGCGGACGGGCGAGCGAATGAGCGCTCGTGGACAGCTGCGTGGAAGCTGGGTGTTAGGCCGACACCCAGGTGTTTGTGTTGATGTCGCTCCCGCTTAGCGATCAGGTAGCGGGAGTGACCAGGGAAGGCGACTGGCCGCGGAGAAGCCATTGAAAGGCAGCGGAAGTCGGGAGACTTGGTGGTGGGAATCCCCAACGTGAGCGACCTGGCCGTTGTGGGAAACCAAGTTCTCCGGGACTGGGATGAGTGCCATACCGGAGCCAGGGATCGGGAGGTCTCCAGTCTCATGCGTGTGTTTCAGGAGGGCAGCTGCAGAGAGCGTCTTGCCTGCTGCTTGGCCCAAACGGGATTAGCAGGTGAGACGCTAACAGAAGAGCACCGGATTTGTTTGATGGTTTTTAAGACTGCTTCCTGATCATTTTAACCTCTGGTTTTAAAGGATTGTTTTTCTATTGATTTTAACCTCCTCGTTTTCATTTAATGGATTATTTATTTATTTATTGAAGAATTTGGAGTACTGCACTATTTTTGAACACTGTTTTTGTTTTGATGGACAGTTTTAAATAAAAGCACTATTGCACTTTTTGCACCACCCCTTGCTCAATTGTTTATTTGCCTTCACTGACTAGCTCACTCGGTTTCATTATCGACGGTGTGGGGTTCGAGTGCTTCCAATAGCAAAGGGAGTGTGGAGCCAGAACCCACATCGTCACAAGCTCTCTCTGCAGCATGGAGGTGCCCCGGATGCCAGCAGGGAATCATGGACTATGGAGTTTTCCCTTACAAACCTGCTGGATACCCCAGGGGCCAACAGAGGACGCTGCAGGGAGGCCCAGAGAGTCACATGTGCCCTATAACCTGGAAGTGCATCATAGGCAAAGAGACTGCGGAAGTGACGTACTTCCAGGATGAAGAAAAGGACTTTTTATCTGACCCAGAAGTAATAAGGATCACATGAACTGGGGATTGAACACTTCCGGGTCAGGGACTATAAAAAGACTGTGACAGCTCCCAGACGGGAGCTGAGCTGGGTGGTAGGAGGGCAACCAACGTGTCTGGGAGTAGTGGATTGATTATTGAGTATTGTTTTGTAAGTATTAATGAGTATTGTGGAGAGGAGGGTGTTTTTTTCACTGTTGTTAATAAATATAGTCTACTTTTGGACTTTTACTCTGTGTCTGGAGTCTTGGACAGGGGTTCAAGGGAGGGATAGCGACCGAATCTGCGACAATATATAAAGTATATTACTTTTTTATAATCCTGTCTAATTTTAATGTGACCAGGTCTATTTTGCTTCTTTTTTTATATCAGAAATCAATATTTTTTTGTGGTAAGCCAGAAATATTTGATTCCTTTCACAATCATTTACATTTAACCTTGCTCTGATTCAATAAAATCTTTTGAAAGACTGCTGTAATAAAGTTCTTCTATTATGTTAAGCAAAATCATTGACTTAGCACATTGTGTGGCTTCCCTGACTTCATGACCCAAAATTTTAGCAACAAGTGAAACAAAAGAAAAGCATGTTTTATCTATAAATAGTGTTCAAAAATTGAAGACATGATTCATATTGACCTTTACACTGAAAGAATGGCCTCTGGCCAGTGTTTGGCACAAAGCACAAAAGCCAGTACCTCTAACAGCTGTCGAAGCGCCCAGTTTCTAGTTTGCTCCATCAAATTCACAGTCACGGGGGCCAAAGGCTTCCTGACAGCATACTGGGGCAAGGCTGCAAAGACACACATATGGGGTGCCACTCCAGTGCTGGGCACATTCATCTGTATACCCAAATTCAACACATGTGAAAGCAACCCAAACATTTATTAATGCCTTTGGGAGGTAAGAGAAAAACAAAAAACATGCAAGTGTGCCACCCAAGATGTGATTTGAAAGATATGGAGTCATCCCGTAGAGGACATTTAGCCATGCCACCAGCTGATCACTTTTCGTATAGTGTCTTTCAAGGCAGTCTATCTCACTTTATGCACTATTTATACTACTTTTCAAGCCTAATCATAAAAGACTTCACTAACAAATAAGGGTTATAATACAACACAACTCTGAAGTGCCACCTGTTATCTTAATGAAACTGAGGCCTAGACAAAGCAATAAAGCAGTTAGAAAACTTTATGTAAAGAAGCAACTTCAGACTGTTCCAGCATAGGTTTATGCTGCTTTTGTATCATTTTCTTTATAAGTTTATACTCAGCTGGTCACAAATTAACTAACAACTGGGCAAAAATAAAAATTATTAGCTCAGCCAGACGTTTATGAGAATGAAGCACATGGAAAAATAAAAACTGTGACAATTAGTCATGCCGCTGGAGCGAAAATAGAAGACGAAAAAAAAAACATTGCCTCCTGCTGCCATAGTGGGTGTCAGGAGGAATCAGGCGTTGTCACTGTGGAGAGACATGAGGTGCTGAAAGAGTGTGAGACGGCAATCATCTTGGCAAGGCACTTGCGTCAGTCTGCTCAGTGTAAAGGACTCCGCTGGGGTAAATGCATTCTGTCAAGCTTAAGCTCTATCTGGCAGCCTTTGCAAATTTCCCATTCACAGCAAAACACTGTTTGCTGCAACACCTCATTAATTCATCAGATTCGGCTCAGAGGTTGCATATGCAAAACTTTCCTTAAATCCAATAATCTGGCAGGCTATGCCAGGTGCTCCCTGTGTCACCACTGAGGTCTTGGCAGAATGACCATTCATACCTTTCACATTATCCTTGCTGACTTTAAATATGCCGTTAAAGTCAAGAGCATGACCGTCTGTGGTATGCGCTGGCACATTCATTTCATTAATATTAAAATCAGTTTCATCTTAGTTGTTCCTATTTATTAACTCTGTTTTAACAAGACTGTATACAGTACAAGGATTTTTAATATAGGATATAAAAATGTACTGAGAATTTTTCAAGCACTTGAAAGTGTACCACATCAAATAGCATGTTGTTAAAGACTGTTTAGTATTGAGCATCTTTGCATTTTGTCTCTGTTTATTTTTAATGTGCTTTTCAAACATGTTATACCTACCAAATAATTGATTGGTCATTGCCTATCTACAGTACAGGCCAAAAGTTTGGACACACCTCCTCATTCAATGTGTTTTCTTTACTTTCATGACCATTTACAGCACTCCATCACTCTCCTTCTCGGTCAAATAGCCCTTACACAGCCTGGAGGTCCTATTGAAAAATAAATGATCGTCCAACTAACCTGACTTCTGCACAACACAACTGCTGGTCCCAACCCCATTGATAAAGCAAGAAATTCCACTAAATAACCCTGATAAGGCACACCTGTGAAGTGAAAACCATTTCAGGTGACTACCTGTTGAAGCTCATCGAGAGAATGCCAAGAGTGTGCAAAGCAGTAATCAGAGCAAAGGGTGGCTATTTTGAAGAAACTAGAATATAAAACATGTTTTCAGTTATTTCACCTTTTTTTGTTAAGTACATAACTCCACATGTGTTCATTCATAGTTTTGATGCCTTCAGTGAGAATCTACCAATGTAAATGGTCATGAAAATAAAGAAAACACATTGAATGAGGAGGTGTGTCCACACTTTTGGCCTGTACTGTATATATATATGGTGCCTTTATCTATCTATCTATCTATCTATCTATCTATCTATCTATCTATCTATCTATCTATCTATCTATCTATCTATCTGTCTGTCTGTCTGTCTGTCTCAGATACATAAAAATAATAATCATGCATTAATCATGTAATGTGTGTTTTAGCCTGACACAATGGTAATGTGATCAGAAGGCATATGCTGCGATGATGTATTCTAATTTTTCTAAGGAGCACTTTACCATAATGCCATGTATTGTAGTAGAGGGATTTGCTATCCTGTGCCTGGCACAAAGTAAAGGGTTCAGATGATAATCCTTTTAGAGTGCCTTGCAAAATGTTTCACTGCCTTGACGATTTCTCTAATTTGACCAAATAACACGTCCTCAACATTCAGTTTTTTTCTCATTCAGTTCATTTCAAAGCACCAAAACTTAAAATTATTTTTTTGTGACTTTGCATTGTGAGAAGTTAAAGCATGCACTGATACAGCACATTGCCACACTCACCACATGATGAACCAACTCAGGATCCCAGATTGGGACCCAAGTGGAGCCATGCAACTGGTACCCTCTCAGCACCACACAAGTTCAGATAGAATGGAACCAGTGGCTGGAGTGCCAATTCTGCTACCAACCCCCAGGTTTTTACCTGCAGGGTGGAAGATCTACATGCAGGGCTGGATGCTGATTAGCGTCATACCCAGGATGGACTCTTATTTATTACTTTTGGTTGATTTTTCAGTCTTTTTGCTTTATTAGCTTTTTGAGCCTTTGTTTTAATCTTTGGACCCCAGCCCCATTCACCTCCATTTTAAAGCACAAGAACAGGCTGGTATTTTTTTAAAATGTGTAAAAAATACTTCACTTTGGAACCCTGTGTTATGATGCAAATTAATGTTTACTATTATTGTAAAGAAGCAACTTTGAATTGAAAAATACTGAACTTATCCTTTTTTCCAGTGACACGCCAAACTTCATTTATTTGCCAACCTCTGGTGAACTTTCTTGACTATAACAGATGTGCTGAACTCACATGTTACACTGGTAATGGTGAAGTCAGGGATTTGAAATTCTCCATTTTAGACCCTACTCATTGTACTCACTTATGGTGAGAGTGTTCTCTTGCCACATGCACAAGTTCACATCACCAGTTCTTTTGATTTTAGCTACACTGTATAGTTCCAGAATACTTAATCAACACTATTTGCTCAGTTATTCTGCATTTCTCCAGTATGCAAACTCACTGTAACTTAAGATAAGATCTGTCTGAATGTTCAATGCAAACATAAAAGACTAAAGGAGACAAAACATGCACGTGAAGATAAAAAAATATAGTCATGACTTTATTCTTATTCATGCTTTATCATATTGTCTGGTGAAAGTAAATAATTTATTTTTATTTAAACTACATGATCCTGGTTTAAAATGACACTTACCTTTCTGGTTTATATTTCAAGTTTGAGGTGTAAAGTAGTGACAGATGACTTGTAAACAAGAAATGATAATGAGACAACATGTGAAATATTGGGCAAGAGTATACTCATTAAAAGCAAACTGACTGCTAAGAATCAATGTGTTTTTTTTTTCCCAAATGATGATGCTGATTTTATTTTGCTTTGTTTTCTCTGCAGAATTATGGCCTTGAGACCGAAAACCTGAGAACTCTTTCCCATAAACTCAATGCCTCAGCCAAGAACCTGCAGAATTTCATTACAGGAAGGAGGAGAAGTGGTCACTATGATGGCAGGGCCTCCAGACGGCTACCTAATGACTTCCTGACCTCAGTCGTTGACCTCATTGGTGCTGCCAAGAACCTTCTAGCCTGGCTAGACCGGTAAGCTCAGCACACTCTGCACTGGTGTGGAATATTTACTAATGAAGAACTAGGTGAATGGTCGGGTTTTGAATTATTTCTTGTAATACTTTAGAAACAGCATGAGATACTGTTTAAGGGTTTGTAAGATGGGGGGATGATGTGTTGTTGCTCTTAGGCTGTCTCCCAACCCCATCAAAGCTTTATTAGAAAATAATATGATGCAGAAATGATCATGAGTAAGCACGGTACAAAGTTAACAAACATTTAAAATAGCACACACCCTACTGCTTTTCTAAGCCTAGCTGAAAGGTAGACTTCTCTCTACCCATTGATTTGGACACCCACCTACCTAACTCACCTCATAGCAGTCATTTCCAACAACACCATTGACTCCTTTCACAATTGTGGCCTCTCATCAATCAAGCCCATTCTTTGTATCATCCTCCAAGTCCATACTCACTGGTGGTCTGGATAGAAGGTGCTTTTAAGCTCCAGCCATTAATTACCTCTGAGGTGAAAGCCCTAATCACTTTTTGGGGACAAGATTGTGCTCTGGAAGTCCTGTGGCTTTCATCATACAGCTTCCTAACTGCATCCTGTGTTCCTGTGATGTTTAGCGCTAGGTAGCCATCCCTAGCCACTGTTAGCCTGCACCATCTTCCAGTATACTGAAGGAGGTCAGATCTAATAAGCTGGGCCTCCATGTTGCCTTTTTTCAATTTGAGGAACATCCATTCGATTATCATTTATTTCACTCACTTTTCTTCCTGGATTAACAACTACTGGGACTTCAGTAATATTACAAGGAGCACCACTTCCTGGTTGTATTCCATCCTCTGCCCTGGCATGATAATAAGTGGTAATGTTGCCAGATCCAATGTTTGTTTTATTTTCGGGTTTTCATAAGGACATTGTCCTTATGTGGATATGTGGAGCCATGTGTGAGGTCCAACGATCCTTCTTGACCACTCAGGTCTGCTGTTGAACTATTCATGTGCAGCTCTTAGCTGGCGGAACATGCTGCCCACATCCATCCAAATGGCTGACTTCCTCAATTTGTTAAGGAAGTGTTTGAAAGCACTTTTCTTTGGTGAATTTCTGATATTACTGGTATTAGTTGTTAGGTTTTTGTATCCTAGGAATTGCAATTAGTTTGCATGTTGTTGCGAGCTCTTCACTTGCGATGATCAGTTTTGTATATTTGTTCTGTAAAACTTGCTCCCAAACAGTTCCCCAGACTGATGATTATTCGATTGTGTTGACCTCTTTTGTAAGTCGCTTTCGATAAAAACATCTGCTAAACAAATACATTTAAATGCAAATATAAACATACTTTTATTAGCTGCATTACATAAAATGCAAAAATCACCTACTGTTATTGTCATGTCTGTCTGCATGAAACAATTAAGCTCTCTGTGGACAGATATTGTTAAAATCTGGTACACATAAACCACCAGGGCCTCATGTATAACGCCGTGCGTAGAATTCGCACTATAACACGACGTAAGCACAAAAGCCGAAATGTGCTTACGCACAGAAAAATCTAGATGCAGGAATCTGTGCGTACTCCAGTTTCCATGTTCTTCCGCTCCTTAAATCCCGGTCAGCGTGAAAAGTAAAGCTCATGCACGCGCCTTCTGTCCTGCCCCCAACTCATCATGGAATTACGCCTCTATGAATATGGAAATTAATTTAAATCGCCCTTAAGCTCAGCCTTCTGTGAAAAGACAATGGAAAAAGCAAGAGGAAAAATGGAAGAATTTCAGCGAATGCCAAGTGGAGGCAAGAAAAAGCATACTATTTGTTGGTTTAAACAGTGGTATGAACAACTAAAGGAAGCTGATCGCCTGACATAGTCGCACAGTGCCCAAAATAAAAAAGAAGTCGCCGTGAAAAGGCGAGTTGTAGCCCACTGTCTGAGTGTCATATGAAAGCTTATTAGGGTACAGAGAAAAAAAAATAGGCACACGGGGAAAAAAGCATGAAATGTCAACTTCAATCTCGAAATTTCCACTTTAATTACGTAGTTTATTTTGTCATTAAAGTAGAACATCATAAACTTCATCTTAAAATCGTTTAATTAACCAGTTTCTCAAATCACATCGTAACTAAAGTAGCAGGTTAAATGCTTTGTTTTGTATTTGATCTTTGCTCTATGTGTGTGAATCACTACGTGCTTCTGCTTTCTCTTTCTCCAACAGGACACAGAATTCATTACATTCGTGATATTACAGCTCACTGAATAATTAAAATACTGAGATGTATACATGATATCTTTTTCATGATGATAAAGTTAAAGCACGTTATTAAACAGGGGAATATGGTGCGTGATTGTACGCAACCTTCAATGAAATTATAGTAGCAGTACTGTCTCTTTCAAATGTACTAATCTCCAATTCCTGTGCTTACTTTTCTTTCTCCACATACCCAATCGCCAAACAATCAGCTCTGTAATAGACGTTAAGCCATCTGTAAGCTTACAACGATGATTCTTCAAAACTTTTAAGGAACATTAAAATATCTTTGTAGTACAAGTTTAATTATTCTATCCATCGATCCTTCCAGTGTCGCGTCAGCCCCAGAAAGAATACAGCACAAGGTAGGATCAATCCGTGAACTAGCTAGCACTGCAGAACCGTGTCCTCACATGTTTAATTATTAACAATACAAATTTATTTAAATGAAGTTAAATTTTTATCTATATAATATAATCAATATATTTTGCTGCATTTCATCTTCAAAATGATATCGTCATCATATGTAAATACGCACTTTATGAAGTGGCGCAGGTTGTGCAATATTATAACTGTAGTGTAAGTTTACAGTGAGGTGATTGTACTTATAAGTACAAACAGTTCTACAAGGAGCACTTGATGGACTGATTGACTGTTTAAAGTTCTTGGGATAAAACTGTTTCTGAACCACGAGGTCTGTACAGGAAAGGCTTAGAAACATTTTGCCGTGGCTGAGGCAGGTTGGGCTTCATGCTGTGTACCGATATTTCTCTTGGCGATCAGCTGCTGCTGTGATTCCACACTCAGATACAGTGATATAAATACTCCGAGTGGTGCAATGAGAGTAATATGGAAAATGATGATCCGCTGTGGCAACCCTTAACAGGATCAGCTGAAAGAAGAAAAAAAAGGTGTAGTGAGAGTAACAACGCTAACGCAGTTATGGTATTTGGAATACTATCGCTATTCCCTGGACCATTTTATTGTTACAGGTTAATAACAATCAGATGCATTATACTAATAAACAATATGTGACTAATTTCAGTGTATTTATAAAGCTGCGTCAGGAAAATAAAGGATAACCACACAGGAACAGTAGCACTGCTTTGACGCTGGTTGCCGCCAGTCTGCAAAACCGAGCGGAGAATTTGCTTACGACAGGGTATGAGGTACCATGGAAAAGTGCGTGGCTTTACGCCAAGTGTAGGTTTTATACATCGTGGTTTGAATGTGAAAACGTTCTTACGCAACATTTCTGTGCGTACGCACCGTTTATGCATGAGGCCCCAGGTCTTTATTTTATGTATTAGAAAATACAAATCAGCAAACATAGTTTGTGAACAGTCATGAGGAAGAAGGAACAGACAAGAAAGAGATAAGTGAGATAAGAACTTTAGTTAAAATGCAACCCAGAGATTATTTGTCTAACTGAGGAATTTGTTTGTAGACCTTCTACCTTCACAATTTTAAAATCTATGGATGTTATGAAGCAACATGTTCTAATATTTTTTTCTATTGGCTTCTGTATTAAATTTTCTTTCCTCTAATGATTTTGCTTATGAGGAATCACACGGTGCCAGTTTTGAAATTTTGTTTGTCTTCTGGAAAATGTTTATATTTATTATTATTGTACTATTCGTATATTTTGCATCACTATTTTATTTTCTCATTGGGTGCACAACCATTTGGTGAGTCCATCGCTGACATACATCTCCATGGTTTTGGATTTGCGGAAAGTAACATCTGTCATCTTTAGCAGAACATGTAAAATTCTACAGTGACACAACTCCTGATATCCATCATTGATTGGATTCTCTGCTTAAAGCAAAACCTTTAAAAAAGCAGCAGAGTGTGCTACAGTGTGTGGGGGAAAGTTTATCTTTGGCATTGGTGAAAGTTGTCTCCTTCTAAATATAAATATTCTTATAAAATGCCTCTTGCCCTTTTTGCCAGGTCTCCATTTGTCAGCGTCACTGAGTATTCATTGCTGAAGAACAATATCGTTCAACTGTGCCTGGAATTAACAACCATAGTACAACAGGTGAGTTCTGGATGGATGTTTTAAACTACATTAAGGTGAACTCAATGAAGCCATTTGATTGCTTATATTTACTGCTCTTTGGGAATTTTGTTTCCTAAGGAAAAAAGAATGAGAGGCTGCCATGACCCATTATCCGATGTGTAAAGTGCAAAGTATTTCCTTAATAAAGAAACAATAATTAAAAGAGTGAACAGTGTCATATTTGCAACTTCTGTTTGCTCCCAGCTTTGAGGTTTTATATGAGATTGTTTTCTGCAAGTTTGCCTGGTTTGCCTAATTCATTTTTCTGCATCCTGGCTTTGTGATATAGTACAGTAAATGTCTGCCACTCAGCAAGCTAACCAGCAATTCCTAGCCTTTTCATGAAAAGGTGAATTAAGTTTTCACAAACACCGCAACATAAAAATGTTAATGTCTTGCTGCTGCTGTTCTTTTCTGTGAAGATAATACCTGCGTCTTAAACAACTTTGACCCTCTTTTCCACTTTAGCGTCATTTCCATTGTTCAAACTGGATGTCTTTTCATAGCATGCTAAAAGGAATGTTAATCCAGCAGCTCAATTCATTCTTGCACCTTTGGCTTTCCAGTGTCAGCAGCATAGAAATAAATGAGCTAATAATACATTTAACAAGATGGTTGTTCTATTTTATATTCACACATAAAATACATTATTTTTTCAAGTTACCCTGCCATTACTTTCTTATTTTATACTTACAATTGTGCTGCTTTGTTCTCTGTTTTAAAAACTGAAATATTTATATTCAAGAAGAAATGCTTAATCAAATAGTGGAGCTGTGGTAAGTTCTGATGCATCACAAAACCAACATCCTAGGTTTGAATTCCATTCCCAATTATTGTCCATGTGAAGCATGTACTTTCTTTGTATTTCTCTATGTTTTTTCCCCTGGCAACTTCATCTTTCCTCCCACATTCCCAAACACATGTAGCTAAGTTTACTTGATGACTCTGAATTAAGCCCATTTAGGTATGTGAGTGAGTGGGCCCTGCAATAGACTGGTATCCTGACTGACTCTTGCTTTCTGCCCAATAAGACAGACTTTTCACCCTATGACTCTCAACTGGATTAACTGGGTCTGAAATGGTTACATTATGTTTTGCCACTGGGTTCCACCAACCAGATAAATGGAAAAACAGAACCAGGATAGACAATGTTTTACTCATGTACTCATGTGTAGGTTATGTTAAACATAAACTTGCAATCCTATTTATTTATATATATATATATATATATATAAATGCGTGGTATCTGTCTGTCCGGCCCGGAATTGCGAGACTACAACATGAAACTCAAAGAGATGGCAAGGCAGCCCCAAGTTTATGAGTCGGAAGAAGAAGAACGAAGTATGATGCTACAGCATGAAGCTGGAAGAAAGCTACTCTGTCGCCATAGTAAGGCTGCTGAGGAAAGACAAATGAGAGAGAAACTCACTTAGCCACTGATAGACAAGTAGGGCATGCACCTCCGCAAAATGAAACTGCTGACTCTGCATTTCATTTTTTTTTCTGACGATCTCAATAGTTTCTAGGAGCACAGGCTTTTTACAGCACGGGCTTACACAGCCAGTGTATATATATATATATATACAGTAAGAAAGGTGCTATATTGCGGCTGACCCGACACAGATTGACACGGAGGCATATATAAAATAAAAAGACTTTTATTTTCTTTAGCTGGAGGGCACATCTTCCCTGTAATCCGTCCAGCCACAACACAGTCCCAAGCACAGTACAAAAGTCACACCAAGCACTCTTCTTCTCTCTTATACCAACACTTAGCAAGCTTTGTCCTCCTTTCACCCGACTGAGTGGTGGTCGCTGGCTCCCTTTTATTGGGTACCCAGAAGTGCTCCAGGTGCTTGATTGGCGTCATCCGGCTGCACTTCCAGGTAAGGTGAAACCAGTGCCCAAAAGGGGCCAGCAGCCCCTGCTGCAGCACCCCCTGGTGGCGCCTTCGGAACCGCACTGAGTTGCACAGAACTCCAACCCCCATGAAGCCCTGGGGGAGCCTGAAGCACTGCTGCAACCCAGGGAGGCTGCCATCTAGCGTCCAGGGGGAGATACTGGGATTCCCACCCTTGTCCCCCTGGCAGATGTGGTGAAGGGGCGTCCTGGCCAGGCTTGGGCCCCGGCCATCCATCACATATATTGTCAGGGATGCCAGGGGCAATGACCCGGCCGGGACACCGTGAGGGACCAGATGTGGGTATGCGCCCACCCTGGATCACGTGGGGGCCGCCATCCTGGTTGCTTTGGGGGCCACGGGTTGAGGGCATGGAAGCACCACCCTGTAGGGGCCCGTGGTCACCGCCAGGAGGCGCCCCAATGCCTTGGGGACCTGTTACCTCAGCACTTCCGCCACACCAGGAAGTGCTGGGGGGAAGATTAAGAAGGACACCCGGTGAGCTGCTGGGAGAACAGTCGGCATTTCCGCCACGCTGGGGCGTGGCCAACGGGGGAGTGTCGGAAACCACCTGGAGCTCATCCGGGAGTGTATAAAAGGGGCCGTCTCCCTTCATTCAGGTGGAAGCAGGACGAGGCAGAAGAGAGTGTGGAGGCAGCCCGAAGAAAGGCATTGTGTGGCCAGGACTGTGTGTTTGGGGTTTGTGCACTTTATTCTGTGTCTGAGTGACACCTCATAATTGTAAATATTGTACATAATAAATACGTGTGGTGGTGAAAAACAACATGTCCGCCTGTCTGTGTCCGGGTCGGCTCCACAATATATATATATTAAAACATGAAAAGAATGAATAAAATACGTGAATACTGTATAATAAAATTAAATGTATGGTGGCGTGCAAAGACTTGGTGCTCTTCCTTTCGGCACATTGTTTGTCCTTTTGTCTATGTGTTGCTGTTTGTCATAATGACATTCTGCTTGGCGAATAACATCCGCGGCTGGCATAATTTCCTAAAAATAGGACTATGCAGTGAGGAGGCAGAAACAGGTCTATGGAGGCCATCACATAAGCCGTCTCTTCCTAGCATTCTTCTCACCAACGCAAGATCCCTAACAAATAAGATGGTTGAATTGAAGCTACAGGTTGCAGTGAATAAGATTGTTAAGGACAGTTACATTCTGCTAATTACAGAGACATGGCTTCATTCACTCATTCCATATACAGCTATCGAGTTAGCTGATCGCACAGTACACCAGCAGGACAGGACCAGAGACCCAGGAAAGAGAAAGGGGGTGATCATGCTTATATCTCAACAACAGTTGGTGTACTAACAGTAAGACTGTACACAACAGATGATGTTTACGCTTGCTGCATGAGTGCTATCTCTTGCTACACTTTTTTGTGCGCACAGTTCAAACATCACAGCATCATTCAAACTCTAGATTATATTTCTCTCAAATTTAGTGTTCAAACTCTGGAACATTTGAAGTACGAGGTACCACTGTGTATATATATATATATATATATATATATATATATATATATATATAGTAATAAGAATGAGTCGGAGACATCATAAAGAGTTAGGGCAGCCACCCGTATAATTGTATTGGTTGCAAAACTTGGTTTTTAGTAGCATGATGTGCATGGTTCAGATTCCACAACAGAACTGCCTGTACTGAGGCAAGATGGCAGTTTTAAAGGCCTGGAAGGAAAATGACGTCATCTGTGCAGGAACTGGGAGTGGTGTCCTCATGCCCAGAAGTGATGTCATCCTTGAGGCTGGCAACAGGCGGGATTTCCTGAGAAAGGTCTGCAAGGGACTGAAAGAGATAGTCAGTACACTCCGCCACCCCCTGGCCTGATGTAGAATTACTAGTGTTTAGGCCCTTCAGCTGTTTCCCATGTGCACGTGTGTATATACTGTATATATATATATATATATATATATAAATGTCTACACATGGAAGTGTTTGTGTCTGTTTGTCAGGCCCGGACGTGCAAGGCTACAGCATGAAGCTCAAAGAAAGTGACTCTGTTGCCAAAGTGAAACTGCCGAGAAAAGAGAAACTCGCTTAGCTGGTGGTACACAAGGGATGTGAGCACATCAGCAAAATGAAATCACCAAAGAAAGAGAACCTTGATTAGCCCCTAATGCACAACCAATGTAATTGATTGATTGAAGTGCCAGGATCCATTGTTTCTAGGAGCCTGGAATTTTTACAGCATAGGCTTACACAGCTATTATATCTATATATATAGTGAAAAGAGACAAAACAAATCTAAAAGTTTTGGGGTGATACCAATATTATAAATACAAGATTAATAAGATGTTCAGCAAAAAATAATGCCCTTCAGGACATGAGACTATAATGAGACTCTACAAGATGGCAACACTTCTGGCTAAATGCCAGCCAGTGCAGGAAGAAGTGGGTAAAGGGGGATGGACACCGAAAGTGACGTCATCAGGAGGGGTGTCAGTCTGTCAATGATCTGGTCTGTAGAGGGAGGAAGAGAAGAGACATAAGTATACACCACTACCTTGTGGATTGGCGTTGCCTTTCCACCACCAGAGCCTTTCAGCTGTCCCCAAGGCACACGTGTGTGACAGTACCCATCAGTTTGGGGTTCTCGAATAGCTAGGTCATGAACAAACAATGCATTGGCATTGGTGTGCAGGGATCCCCAGTGATGAAAGGTAGCAAACCTGTAAGGTTGGAGGTCCAGAAACCATCTTGTAACATGCAGATTTGACTACTTATGCAAAACCATCTACTAGAGGTGTGCATGGTCTGTAACCAAAGTGAACTCTCAGCCAAGCAGATAATATCTCAGTTGGTTAGAAGTTCATTGCTAAAGCTTCATGCTCCACTGCTGCATACCTGATTTCCCGGTCCAGCAATTTCTGCTTCAGGTACATGATGGGGTTTTGGATACCACTGATACTTTGACTCAACTCTGTGATGTCTGCATTAGAAGTGTCAGTCTGGAAAATAAAGGGCAGAGAAAAATCAAGAGTAGACAAAATAGATGCAGATATACTGTAAGGGTCTGTTTTAATTCATGAAATTTGTTTTCCATGTTAGTATCCCAAATCACCGAATTCAGTTACCATTTTTTGTCAAGTCTGTCAAGGGTGCTGCCCCCTCAGGAAAAAGGGGAACAAACCTGTGGATTTACTCTGCTAATGCCAAGAAGGCTTGCACTTGCCACTTGGTTTTCAGACTGGGCCATTTCATGATGGCATTAACCTTGGAGCACTGCAGAGGTACTGTGCCTCTACCCACCAAGCAGCCTAAATATTTCTGTGGATTGATCTGAAGACTGGCTTCCCAGAAGAACGTGCTGTTTATGTTCCTCTCAGGTGCCAAAATAGATGACAACGTCATCCAGGTAGGCAGCACTTTAGAAATTGTGGGGCTGAAGCACTCTGTCCACCAGACACTGGAAAGTCACAGGCACCCCATGCAAACTGAATGGGAGGACATGATACTGCTAGCACCCACTATGGGTACTAAGCACAGTCTTTACCTTAGCGGATTCTGTTAAAGGAATTTGCCGGTAGCCTTTCATCATGTCAAGAGACCTTCTGAGGAATCTGCCATAATTGAGATTACGGACAGGATACACAAAAGACCCCTAGGAGGTGTACATGATATAATAAATTATTACATGATATAATAAATTATTATTTAATACAAAGTGAGGACCAGGTGGCATGGGATGAGAACCAGAACAACTGCATTTTTGGCAAACTTTAGGGAAACATTGTTGTACTGCTCTCTTTTAAAGAAGACTGGAGTTTGCAGAAACTGAAAATGTAAATTAGCTAGGGGATCAGGGTTGACCTTGATAAGCATGGCGATGGACTGCAACACTTCAAACTCCATCTCCATAGAGGTGTCAGCATGAGCTGATACAAGACCGCCCACGTTATACGAATCAGCCAATCCCTTTGTATGACTGAGAACATGGCACTGAGACAGCCTGAGAAAGATTTTCCCCATCAATAATCAGGCAGAGCATTTTTTCTGGGTTGGTTTATACTTCTCCGCTTTTGCTTTGTGAAAAGTCTCACGACAGTATTACAGGGTAGGGTGGACTGCACACAACAGCCACCCTAATCATTCTATTAACCTTGGGTCAAAACCAATGGTTCCATCTGGTGATGTATAGGCTAGGGTTTGGCAATTGATTAGCAGACAATTCTGAGCACTTAAATTGTATGGCCACTCAGTGTTGTTCGAGGGCTGCTATGAGGTTGTTCATAACTTTAATGTCGAACCTTTGGACTGGCTGGACAAGAAAGTTGGAGAGGGTGTTTAGAGGGAGTTGCAAGCAGCCAACTTGACTATTTTTTCGAGTCACTCTCCCCCAGCTTTAGCTAATTCTTGACTCCTCCCCATAAATCAAAAACTTGGAAGCGAGCTGGTCTCCCCCTACATGTCCTTGACTGCTGGTCTGGATCTACCCTGTACCTCAGCAGCACCTCGTTCTTCAGTTGGTTACAGTCTGCAGCAGCATGCTGTTTGAGGAATGGCACTAGTATGTGTGCCAGTTCCGCACACTCCCAGTGATAATGGGTAGCGGTATGCTCAAAGATAAAAAAATATGTCTCAGTATTGTTATCTGGTTCTAATGGCAACAGTACCTGGAACATTTCCATCAGCTGTTCCCGCTGGACAGCCTCATGTTCCCAGGTACGCACCTCTGCCTTGGCAAGCTGAGTCCGTTGTTCTACCATCTGACTTCAAAGTGCCTGTAACTCTGCTACCAAAGTTGCTGCAATATTCTGGGGCTCACTCCTCATGCGAATCGTCAGCATCCTGCCAACTACACCACTGTAAAAAGAGACAAAACAAATCAAAAAGGTTTGGGGTGACACTGTGAACCCGAATATTACAAATGCCAGATTAAAAGGCTTTTCAAGAAAAAAATAATGACCCTCAGAACATGAATCTATGATGAGACTCTACAAGACGGCAACACATCCAGCTAAATGCCGGTCAGGCAGGAAGAGACGAGTGCAGGAGGACAGGCTCTGGAAGTGACATCATTGGGGATAGATCTGTCAATCATCCAGTCTATAGAGGGAGCAAGAGAAAAGGCTTTAGTATACACTGCCACCTTGTGGATCACCATTGAATTACCAGCACCAGAGCCTTTAAGCTGTCTTCAAGGTGCACGTGTGACAATATATCCATCCATCCATTATCCAACCCGCTATATCCAAACTACAGGGTCACGGGGGTCTGCTGGAGCCAATCCCAGCCAACAGAGGGCGCAAGGCAGGAAACAAACTCTGGGCAGGGGGCCAGCCCACCGCAGGTGACAATATATACATACATATATCTTTTGTGTAACTGTCTTTGAGCAGCAACTTCTTATTAGACCTTGTGCCTCAAGTTAGTTTTTTTCCCCCAACTAAATGTTTTCTTAAATGTCTAGAGAATGGAAAGTGAGCTTTGTAGCTAAAATGTATCATTATTATTAATGTAGAATTTGCTGATCTAACTGTAGAGTAGAGGAGAGCAACTTGAGACATCTTGAAAGATTTCTGTTGCTATTAGTGTCTTCATCAGTGAGACATTTTTATCAGTGGTAAATTTATGCCTGCAACTAAACTCTTTAAATGTCTATTTTTGGTCCTTCTATATGCCTAATTGTCTATTATAACTATTTGGGTTTTACCGTCATAAAAAATGTAAGTTGTGAAATCATCTTAGGTGTTTAAGCTCCCCAAAATGTTTGTGAGGCATCAGCTTTATTTCATACTCCTAAAAAGGCTAATTGTCAATAATGACCAAGACCAGGTACAACATTAGGGGAAGTTTACAGAGCAGCTTAAAGTAGAAGACAGTAGAAACTGGGTACAGAACTGAGGGATTGGCTGGTTTAATCTAATTTTTCAGATACTTGCTGTGCCTGACAGAGAATTAACATGCAGCGGGTTGTTATGAATCTACGAACAGTGGGAGCAGCCGAAAGAAGAAGAAGAAGAAGAATGAAAATGTTGTGCAAGAAGACTATTCGTACAGAAAGATAAATCGATACATCATTTGCAGTTTACTATTTTGCCTAAAATGTTGCGTACTTCAGTTTTGCAGTAGTTCAGTGTGTATTATATGCATAGCCTTTTTTATCTTCATAGATGCTTTTATGTTAAATGATTCACAACTCCAGTAGCAGTAACAACAGTGTTAAATTATTGTATAATTGGTAATTGTTATGATCCCTTTTAAATGAAGAAACCCATTGTGTAACCAATGCATTAGGTTCTGGTCTCCATGTAAAAAGCCATAGCAGCATTAGAGAAAGATCAAAGAAGAGTGACTAGGCTGATTCTACTAAATTTAATGCAAAAACATAAGAAATTATAACACCAACAGAACCATACTTTAAATGCCTAAAATAGATAACTGATATTGGTCCTCGAGGCACTGAGAGCTGAAGCTTTGTGTGTTTTCAGCAGTTTTATTTGTGATGAGTAATAGTGCAGCGTAACAGTGACCTGGAGATCTGCAATAATGGCATCATGTCAGGTTGACCAGAACAGAACATTTTTTACACAGTACTATGTTAATGCAGAATCTCAATGTATATATGTAGCTTATTATTTATTTATTTGCTAATGATTAATAGGAAGAAACCTTTAGAAAATTCCACATATTTTTCAATTCTGTAATATTCACCCATTATTAAACACATGAATAAGTTCTAGTACTACCAAATGCTGTTAGAATTCACACATTTAAAGCAGTCTGTGTATAATTAAACTTTCTTTATTTGGGACCATCTAAACCACCAATCAGCAGAAGTGTGTAAAAGGTCTGGGAAATCCCCAAAATTGCAAAACGTAAGTGTCCTGATAAAAGAATCACTAATTCAGGAGATCACAGGGAGACTTTAAACAACAGCTTTTTTTTACAGCTTTCCATTCCTAAAATGAGAGGAACCATGTATGTAATATGACAACACCTTCTAATGTAATTCACAAATTGAAAATCATTTTCGAAAACGTCAGTCCTTAGGTGTGGGATATTAGAGATGAAAGAAAAAAAAAATCGTATGGTCTGCTGAAACCAAATTCACCCATTTTTCCACTATTTTGTGCAAGTATAATATTGAACATTATCCCAACAACATTTTCCCATTGTGCAGCATGCTACAAAGATACTTCTCTACATCAAGACTGCAAGAAGACTTGTGAATTTAGAAGGTAAAATAAATGCTGCTAAGCGTGCAGAAATCCTGATGTTTCATCTTTGTGTAAAACAATAATTTGATACTTACTGGCCAGATCACACTGCATTTGAAGTAAATGCTTTTAAGGTGAGATGACAGATCTTCCTGGGATTTGTTCAATAAGAAAGATGAGCCTGTGGCTGCTCAAATGCAATCAACCTTGATTATTTTTGATGGGTTGAACAAAAAGATCTAATATGCTTTGGGTTTCAACTGGGATACTTGATATTTGCTAATCTAAAATATTGGCAAGTTTTTTTCCTGTTAAATAGCACAATTGCTGAGGTTACACATTTAGGAATAAGACACAGCTTGCCTTTCTCATTTATATAATTAAAATTGAAATATCTGTCTGTGATTTGAATCTTTCAGCTTTATTTGATGTTCTTTTTCTATTTTGCACATTAAGGGCCACATTTCAACCCTCAGATTGCATCGTGTCTGTTTTTTTATTATCAGATGTTTATTACAAGTAAATTACAGTACACATAGATGAGAAACTGAACATAATTTTTATATAATTGCTAAAGCAGCTTAATCAAATTGCAAGGACGTCCAAGAAATAAAGGGACACCTAACCCAACCCAGTACAACCTCCCTCCCCATCCATGCTCTCACCCATTCCTAGAGCACTGAGGCAAAAGAAAGAAAGAAAGAAAGAAAGAAAGAAAGAAAGAAAGAAAGAAAGAAAGAAAAGGTTAAACAGCATCAATCTTTGCTTTCTGAAATCTCTTCACTGAAAGCCACCTTTCAAGAGATCTCATAGAAGCATTATTAATCCTAGCTGAGGTTAGCTCTAATTGAGCTAATTCATAAAATTGGGTATTTGGCTGCTTGTTCATCAATCATAGAGAAAAATGGCTTAGCCAATTTTCACAAAATGTTGTATTTAGGTTGACGTTGGTCCAGCTATAGGCTATATACTATTTCAGAAATTTCATCAGGCAGGGGGGATGTAATGGGGGACACCTCAAAAACTGTACAATGTTGCAAAATGGCGAAGTCGAACGTCATAAAAATTTGTAATTTCACATCAGTGATTCATTATAAATTATGGCCTTGTGTTGTGATGGGGGACCAGTGCAAAAATAGTGCATCATTTAAAAGCAACTATGTCTACTTTCACAGAAATGTTTATTTACATTATAATTCATGCATTTTAAAATATAGGCTTTGTGGAGTTTCAACAGTTTCATTGGCAATTCCTAAAGGGAAGGCCAAGACTATAAAAACCATGCATTACTCAAAAACAGCTTGGTGGATATTAATAAAATTTTGCATATATATTACAGTTAGGGCGGCACGGTGGCGCTGCTGCCTCGCAGTTAGGAGACCCGGGTTCGCTTCCCGGGTCCTTCCCTGCGTGGAGTTTGCATGTTCTCCCCATGTCTGCGTGGGTTTCCTCCGGGCGATCCGGTTTCCTCCCACAATCCAAAGACATGCAGGTTAGGTGGATTGGCGATTCTAAATTGGCCTTGGTGTGTTTGTGTGTGTCCTTCGGTGGGTTGGCACCCTGCCCAGGATTGGTTCCTGCCTTGTGCCCTGTGTTGGCTGGGATTACTTCCAGCAGACCTCTGTGACCCTGTGTTCAACAATGGATGGATATTACAGTTAAATCAACATGTAGAGTTTCTGAAATTTCAAAAGTTTCATCATGCATAGAGGTTAAACAGAGGGAGCAATACAAAAAATTGTAGTTTTTTTCAATTTTATATGCTGTATCAATGATTCAATTATTCAACAAGTCATCGTGTTAATTAATTTGGTATTAAACATCTACCTAGAAAACCACAAATCAGGAAATACAAAGAATTAATGTTCATGATTCCAAGCCAGCAATTAGAGACCTGTAAATATGGAATCCATTTATACACAATAAGAAGAAAGTTTGGATTTATGAAAACAGAGAAATTAATAGTTATCTGAGAGGTAGTGTGGATGATGGATGAGACAGCCAGAAATACCAAAAGGATTTAAAATAACTTATAAATATTTGCCTTCTTACATGAACCCATTTTACAAATACTAGCAATGCTATCCAACTAATCAATGTAGACCTAAGCGTTAATGTTTGCGAAACATCATCTGTTGGAATGTATTTTGCAATACATGTAGTAATAAAATTGCATTGCTATCAGTGTTAGTGATGCGCCATCTATTGGAATGGCAAGTGCAATGCATTTTATTACTGAAAATGTTTGTTATGCACCACCTTTTGCAATGATAGAGACATAGCAACCAGGCAGACACGTATACACTTATTGTGTTAAGCCATGCAGTCCAAAATACAGCTTTGCCTGTTTGCTTTCATCTAGACCAGGCATGGGCATAGTCAGTCCTGGAGGGCTGCAGTGGCTGTGGGTTTTGGTTCCAACCCATTTGCTAAAGTAACACTTCTGCTTCATTTTCATTGTCTCGCTCATTAAGATTGGTCTTGGTTTTTAATTGCTCCTTATTAACAATAACATGCAAATGACAAAAGAAACCAGCAGTTCTCCATTTAGCTTGTTTCAATTCACCTGTGTGTATTTAGTGTGCACTATTTGGTTTAATTAAATACTTTGAAGGAAAGTGAAGTTAAAAAAGTGAAGGACTGAGAAGTAGATTTCAAATCATTTGGATGATATCCTTAGAAAGGAAATAAAATCTAGGATATGAGAATGGCCTGACATGGCAGAGTTAAAGCAGTAGAAAGCCATGAAATTAAATTATTGGCAACAATTGTTTTCTAATTAAGCAATTGGGTTGGAACAAAAACCTGCAGCCACTACAGCCCTCCAGGACCGACTTTGCCCACCCCTGATCTTGACCCTTTCCTGAGAAACATCAAAAGGGGTATACGGCCCCATTAAAACCCTAAAAATCCAAAACAGCCTTTTAGTGAAGTGAGAGATAATTTCACTCACCACTACCTATTATTTTGTGATGCTGTATTATAAACGGGTTTAATAAATTGTTGGCTGGAAGGATTTTATATATAATGGGCATAATTAGTGTTGGTGAATTGAATTGTGCAAACTGGAATTTTATTTGCACTGTGTACACATTATGATAAGTTTGAAATGAACTGATGGCACTGCTTTTTTTTAAATTAAAGCAAAACCTTACATTTTTGAAGACGCTCATACTGTACTATTATATAGCTGCATAACATTACTAAGTGCAATAGAGGTAAGCTATAATAAAACAAAATGAAACCTGACTTTTCAGCACGTTCCCTAGACTCTGTTCAAAATATGGAAGAAAGAGAATGACTGAGAATGGCGTCAGTAAGCTTTATTGTTCCTAGATGGTAGTCATTTATTCAAGTTAATTTTATGATGAGGTAGTTCTAATTTTAGCCTTTAATGCCAATATAGTGTCATTATGTGTACCAACTGAATGAATCAGCTTTGACTCTTTAAAATAGCATAGAATACCAGCACTGGTGACATCTCCTGTAATAACACAGAGACCTGCAGCAACATCTGTGAATCCCAAGGAGGCAAACATTTTAGATTTACAGGCTCTATACCTTTAAGGATAAGGGACTTACTGAAGTCTGTGATTACACCTGTTTCCTTTAACTGTCTTTAAAAATCTCCCTTGTCCATCGTAAATCTAAGCATTACTTTGTTTCTGAACTTAGTTCACTTTGCTCCTTAGATGGCCAATGTCTTTATTAATGTAAGTTATATACTTTTTATTTCATTTCATGAATTTCTTTGCTGTACACTAGGAGCCCCTTAACTTCATTTCACTTCAGTTCATTGTTGTATAGCACTCTTCACTGAGTGCAGGCGCAGACTGCCTTAACTAGTTTCCATAGTTTTATTTTATCTGTGAATCTGGAAACTCCTTGTCCTATCGTCATAGTAAATGCCAACTATTGACTGCATTGTCACCTCTTTCTCTTCAGAGAGCACACATACTGGCATGTTTAGTGATAGGTGGCATTCAAATAAACAGGGTCCGATCACAAAATAAACTGTAAAAACATCTTATCCATCCATCCATTATCCAACCCGCTATATCCTATATCACGGGGGTCTGCTGGAGCCAATCCCAGCCAACACAGGGTGCAAGGCAGGAAACAAACCCTGGGCAGGGCACCAACCCACCGCAGGGCACGAATACACACACACCGAGGACAATTTAGGATTGTCAATGCACCTAACCTTCATGTCTTTGGACTGTGGGAGGAAACCGAATACCCGGAGGAAACCCACGCAGACATGACTGTAAAAACACATTATTTTTTTTTATTTTTATTTAGTGTGATCTTCCTCTGTGGAGTTTTTGTTTTATGTTTGCTTCAATGAACCCAATTTTTGTAAGCATGTGCCTAATTTCAGCGCTGTTAGATTAGTTAGATGAAGCAAACCTTTGCAGGCTCTTTAACAGGGTGTCCATTAGATTCCTGTTTTAAGGTAGACGTCAATAAGAAAACCATCAGCTATTTTTACTTTTTTTTCCAGCTTCACTTGATTTAGTGGTTCCCCTCACTCTTTCTGAAATGATCCTGCCTCCCCTGTACACATGTCATGCACTTGGACATTAAAGCATGACATTACTTTCACATGCTTTTAAAATTAAAACATTAAAACTTTAAGTTATTCTGGTATTTTATCAAAGGTTTTTCTTAAAATAACAGGGCCATTGCTTCAACTCCATGATTAAATACTTTGTTGAAAACTACTAATTATTAATAAACATATATTCATAGAATTATTTAAACCATGTTGTACATTGCAGAGATGGCAAGGATTTGTTGAATTTGCTATTTTACAAGATCCATTCAAAAATATTTCAGTAATTTCAATCTTCTCTTTTTGACAAAAAAAAAAACAACTAAATGTAAATGGACAGCACTAGCCCAGGAGGCATTTGAACATTTCATATTTCAGTACTCTATGAAATTGAGGTAGATGCATCTAATAATGGTATTGGCGCACTTGTTTTTCTCAGAAGCTTCCAGAGACTATGCCTTCTTTTCTCTAAAATGATGTCCAGTAGAGAGAAATGTGTTGTGGGTCATTGTGAATGACTTACTATTAAGCTAGCTCTTAAGTAATAGTGACAACAGCCAGAGGGTGCTCATTATTCCTTTTACTGACCCTAAAAATCCATCCTGCTTGAAATTAGTCATAAGATTAAGCAGCTGTCAAGCAAGATGGGCATTGCCTTTCAGCCATTTTTAATTCCTTATTTTTATTGATCACATAAAAAAGAAAGCGAAAGTGGATTATCAGTCTTGTCAGTTTAACAATAATATAATTGAGAATGGCCTGAACCAATTTTTTTCTATTGAGGATGCAGTTTAAAAAGCTCAGGGGAATGATGATGTGCTCTGGCTGGAGTTCCAGAGGGGTTAACTTTTTTCCCTGATTGTAGCAAACACATCAGAAATACAAAACTCAAAATGGAATTAATAAAAAGAGACATTTTTGTAGTCTGTAATGAATTTGAATTCTAGGTCAGGTCATATGTGGAATGCAGTAAATGTACCATAATAATTTGGTGTCATATTAGTTTGTTCTGTCCATTTGCTTGTTCAGAACTGTCAATGGATTTTATCTCTCAATTCCCAATCAAATGACTCTACTATAGTAGTTCTAGTAGTGGTAGTAGTAGCAGAAGTATTGTCATGCGTACAGAGTACAGTGAAATTTCTTACTTGCATGTCTGTCCAACATGCAACACATCTCCACCCTCTAATGTCCTGATAAAGAAAAATTAATTGCAATTCCACCAAGGCTGTCACAATTTATATTTGCTATTTTACTATTTATTACATATGGAGCTACATTATATGCATCTTGAATTAATGTAGCATCCAACAAAACCATCGAGGGTTAGTCTACTGATGTTTAGTCCTTTACATCCTGAATGTCTGCTTCTCAGTTAGTTCAGTGCACCCCAATTCAGAATGAGATGGGCATCATCGGGGGACTGGGTCTGTTAAAATGTTCTGTACAATTTTGTTTAATTTGCTATGTTGGCAATACTTGGGAATAAGCTGATCATAAAATAGATAGATAGATAGATAGATAGATAGATAGATAGATAGATAGATAGATAGATAGATAGATAGATAGATAGATAGATAGTTTTAGTTGTAGACATAAATTGCCTACTGCTGGTCCATTGTTACACATAATGAATGAAAGTATTTCTGGGAATATATTTTGTCAAGAGATAGTATTTTTTTTTTTATAATTCTGAGCATCATCTTGACTCAAACAGATACATGAAGGGTCTTATTAGTTGGACAAGTTTCAACATACTGAATCTCAAGGTAGGGATGAAATGTTGTCTGTGTTTAGTTCCACAAGGATACCCTATTGTCTATTCATCACCACTAAACATATGTTTTAGGAATTTGGGAATTAGTGGTGTGCAGTAGCTTTGGCCCTTCATATATTCCCTCTTATTGGAAATCCAAATGTAATTACTCTTCCAGAGAGTAAGACAGAATTTTAGATGCCTCAACTTTATACAGACAAACCATTATGACAAGATAGGGAGCTCCATATAGAGAAGATCATGAAACCCAACAATATTCCTGGATGCCTGTTCATTTTATAGTAAAGCCTGAAATCTGGACTGTACTATGCCATGGAACCTGCAGGAAACAGGATGACCTGGAGTTGCTGAAGTGTGGAGGTAGTCTGGGCTGTTGGCATCATAAGTGACCTTGCTTTCCTGGAGTATATGTGCACAGATTATGGACGTGGTGGAAATAAATACATTGGATGTGTGAAAAGGTAGCAAGAGGAAATAGGTTAGAGGAAAAATGGGAGGTATGCAGGAAAACCAGTCAAGCCCTCCAAAGGGTAGGAATCCAAGCAGCTTTTAAGGCAGGGTGGGACTTTTCTATTGCTCCCTTCTTTGCACCTTTTCCTAGTGTAAATTACTAATCTCTGTATTAGGGACAGTGAGTACAAAAACAGGTAATGGATGAAGATTTAATGTATTCGGTCTATGCCCTCATTCAGCTGAAAATAAAATGTGTTCTGTTTTTGAACACTTTGGTACTTTTGAGATCCTGTCAATCTGAGGAACTGAATGAAGCCATTATCTGTCACAGTGTTTAAAATTAATAAAGAAAGATGCTAGGTCATCTTTATAATAATTAAATTTTACATAAGTTTACTTATTAATTATTATTAATCATAATGTAAAACCAGATTCAAAAACAAACATAGGCAGCTAAAACAAAGACGAATGGTCCAATGAGGTTACACGATTGCTGATGAAGTGGGACAAGAGAGCTACATCACCAATATCGATAACAGACAGGGGGTGCTTGTTGGTGAGCACCCTTTAGCCAAATGCACCAACTAATCTATACTTATAAAAGGCAAAGCCCACACAGACTCATCACTAAATCTCCCACTGACTAATTTTCATATAGGTGGGATGCTGAAATTTCGTGTGCTCATTCCTTGCAGTGTACTTACAAAAGTTAAGTATGTTTCATGTCCTATTGCAACACCCAAGGGAGGGAACGGGTGTACCCATTAAACTGTATATATAAATAGGGGAAACCCCTCCTCATTATTACTGCAACTTCCAATATATGTAGGAAGCCCAAATGTCCCATACTCATCCTTTACACTGTACTTACAAACGTTAAGAATGTTTCATTTTGTGTCATACCCGGTAACAAATGTTCGAAAATAACGTCTTCTTTTTGGCGGTTCTCACCATTATGCCGTAAGGAACTTTTGGAACTGACCTGTCCTTTTGGCGGTTTCATTCCTTATTTCCGTTAACAGGATTTATTTCACAGCAGAGACGCATACGGGCCGCCCCCAGTCCCCCTTCCTTTTTCCGCACGGCCACTGTCCGCCCACCTACCACGTGCTTGGCTCCCTGCCTATATACGTTAACGACATCCTGCACTCATGTGCCTCCTCACTCGCTTCCTTACTTTCATCAGCTGCTCGTTGTGCTCACTGCTCCCTTCTTCTTTACTCCACCGCTTCAAGCCTGTTATTGTTGGCCTTGCTTCACGTCTTCCTGCTGGTGACTCCTGCCTTTTTGTTTACTCCACCGCTTTACTACAAAACTTACAACCACCAAAACTTTGTAACGGCACCAGGCTTCAGATTAAATCTCTGCACAAGAACCTCACTGAGGCAACTGTCTTCACTAGAACTGGATCAGAGGAGACTGTATTTATTCCTCGCATCTCTCTCATACCCTCTGACCTCCCATTCCAATTCAAATGCCTCCAATTTCCAGTAAGCATCTGCTTCCCTATGACAAAAAATAAGTCACAGAGCCAGACTCTAAAAAAGATCGACATTGACTTGACACAAGATTGCTTCTCACATGGCCAAATGTGCGTTGCATGCTCAAGAGTAAGCTCAGCAGACAGCTTGGTAAAAGAAATCCTTACATCCTAAAGATTTGCATTTCTCATGCACAACATTTACAATCATCAAATTCACTGTCAATACTAAAACAAGCCGATGACAATTACATTGATAATCACGTTACGTTATTTTTAAAATGTTTCCTTTTCTTTTTCATAACTTCTTCTTCACCGCTGTGAAGCGTGGGTATTTTGCTAGTATTGTATATTTAAATGTTCTAAAGCTTGAGGTGTTAAAGTCTATTGAAGGCCACAGAATATCATTATGTTGTATTCACAAACTTTAACTTATTAGCAAATAAAAGTAAAAAAATCCAATATAGTGTACTAATTAAAATCCAATATAAGTAAACAATACATAAATGCAATCAATTTGGTGTGTGGAAAGACAGACATCAGATTTTAGAACTATTTAAAATATGAAAAGGCCATTATGTTAGTGTTTTATTTCTAGTGATTGTTACTCTTTTTTTTATTCTTTTTCTTTTTTTTTGAAGGTTATTTAAATGTGCGTTCTTTTCTAAACACTAGCAAATGTTGACAAGCCCTTTTATTCTTACTGTAACACAGTTTGTATTGCTGCCTAATGTCAGCTTGAGGTTACATTATATGAGTACAAAGCGCTTTTGGAACATATCCAAGGCATTCACTAAACAAATACAGTAAGACTGTGTCACTTGGGTAGTTTTATTATGGAAACAAAAGCATACATCAGCCTTTATTGACCTTTTGATCGGGCAATTGCCTGGGAACCGAAAGCCCACAGAGGAGACAAGTCATGCCAGAGTTGCCACTGGATTTGTGCTCTTTCAGCTGCTGTGCAAACCATTGGTTGCTTAAACGTCTGTGTCAAATGTGGACTTTGGTGCGATCATTTCAATTAAAAAGGCATGCATATTTCATGGCATTGTAATATTACATAGAAAAACTAATGGAGCCTTATAATATAACTTTAAACAAAAAAGAAAAACAATGAATAAGCAAACAAAAATGCTAACGCTATAATCTTAGATCATTGACTATGCATGCTATTTGGTTTATAGCAACGATATAGTTCTCACTGAGCAGTTTACTTTACAAATTTCATAATATTCTTCAGCAAGAACCATACTTCTGTTTCAGTTTTGAAAAAGTGATGTCTATCGTGTTATTTTTTGTCTTGCCCTTATTTTGAAATAGAGAGTTTAGTCATTGATTGCAATTTAAATATCATTCTAGTTGTTTCATTTTATTTGTTTGGTGGCGTAGCTGCTTCACTGTGTTTGAACCCAAGATTTGATTTGAGGCAGCAAGTCTACTGAGTAAAATTTGCATGCTCTTTATTTCCTCTGCATGTGTGGGGGTGGTACGATGCTCAAGCGCCATATGTCATGTTTGCTCTTTCCTGATATAGGAAATCCTTATATGCTGCAGACAATTTGTTTAACTGAACTTGCTTTATGGACAGTTTTAAATCACCACCAGCCTAAGAATATGTTTCATTTACTGAGTAGAACAGAGAACTATAAGTAGAGCAGAGAGTGTCCAGAAAAACAAAATTCAGAATACAATACTATACAATACAGACTGATAACAAGTTCTGGCATCTTTCCTGCCACAGAAAAAGCAGAGCTATATTAACTGTGTGGTCAGTTTTATTTTAGTTTGCTAGAAGTGTGGAATCTCTTTGCCTTATTACTGTAGCTTTCTTAACTACTATCAAGTAGAAGGTCAACTGAAGAAGCTATCTCTATAGCACTTCACTCTGTCCTGACACACCAGGAAAACAGCAATAGTTATGTAAAGAAGCTGTTTATTGACCTTCGTTTTCTGTTAGGTTTGACAACTGCATCTCCTTTGCTCAAATCTCCAATATTGGTGTCCCTCAGGGTTGTGTGCTGAGTCCACTACTCTACTGTTTTCAATGGGTGGAGAAAACATTCCAGTACTTCATTGGAACGCTGCTGCGTGCCATCGGAGACCTACAGTGTAAGTGAAGTCTGCAGAAGCACAAAGAATTACTATCGACTCCCCTTACCCCAATCACAGATTTGCTGCTCTCCTACTGTCAGGGAGAAAGAAGGCACAGGAACCTCTGTGCTAGAACTAGCAAGCTCAGGAACATTTTCTTTCCTGCAATTGTTACCCCGTTGAACTCAGCACCTCAGTGTTAGTGTCTGGAACGCTCCTGAGTTAATTTTCACGTGTATTTTTTACTTTTCTCATTATGTTTATGGCAGTTTCATTGCAACATTTTGTTTTTTGGTTTGGATCATGTCTTGACATTTTTCTTGGTCTTTGGTCAATGGTAGTGGCATGACATTGCATGATTACCAGAAGCTGTGAAGCATGATGCTGTGCCTGCAATCCTATTTAAGATGGCGGTGTACTGAAAGCATTTGTCCACATTTTTGGCTTTTAAAACAATTGTTAACAGTTCCTTAGTTAAGGGCAGAAATCTTTATGGAGTTAACTCCTTGCCTGTTTTTCTGATTACACATTTTGGTTAATGTTTATGTTTAGGCATTATTGGTTTCATTTTGATCTCAGGCTTTAGACCATCAGCATGCTATTAAGATACAATTTTTGGCTTCAGATCCTGCTCCCTTGTGTTCTGTCAGTGAAGTAGAAAGTTGCAAGCCACTAGGAAGGGGGTGTTATGTAACAGTCTGAATTCAGGTGCATTTTATGTTTTATTGTTGTTTTGTTTTATTATTGGTTAATTCTGTCCCTTTAGGCTTGCCTATGTTGCCTTTATGGGTGGTTCCCCAAGATGTCACCACTCCTGAGCTCTCCTTGAAGTGCATGAAAGGTGTTAAGATTTTGTTTTCTGCATTTGGTGTCACAAGAACAAAACAAAGTCATCAAAAAGGTTTGGGGGAGCCACCCGTATATTTTTTCTTGGCTGCAAAATTGGTTTAGATTGAACAGAGATGTTCACAGATCCAAGTCCAAAACAGAACTGAGCTATGAAATTAAGATGGCAGCTTTATATGCTGAAAAAAGGATGTGATGTCATCAGTGGTGGCCAGACCCAGAAGTGACATCATCAGTGGTGCTGGAGTCCTGCGGGATTTCCCATGGATGGTCTGCAAGGGATTGAGAGAGACAGTCAGTGCACCCTCCCGCCATCTGATCTGGTGTGGAATTACTATCATTCAGGCCCTTTAGTTGTCTCCCAATTGCATGTGTGTGACATTGGATATTTTTGGCTTTTAGATTATTTTGTTCTGTTTATTGGATTCTGTTTTCTGATTATAGTTTGGGGCATGTTTGCTTGAAGAGTACCTTTATAGGAACTCCTTTTTGCTCTTTTGAGCACCTTTTGTATTTTTTTTTTCTTCAATTCATTTATTTTCTTAGTCTATGAATATTGCCTGCAATCTTTTTGTGAGGCATTATGGGACTCTTAAGAATTATATTGAACTTTAAAAGCTAGTTTCCCCATTTTGGGGTTTGCTAGGCCAGAAGCCAGAAGTTAGTACCTGGGAGACCAGCTGGTTTGGGGTAAGCCTCTTCTGGGCTACCCATTCAAGGCCCTGGCCTTCATTTATGGTTCATGTTGAAGTCCTTACACTCATTTTCACCTTTTTCAAGTCTCCTTCACATAAAAATTTCCATGCACAACTGCCTGAGCAGTTCCTCTTCTCTGGCCAGAAAGAGGGCTCAGGAGAGGTGATGTCAGGGTGGCTCCGCCTCCTGGGGAACCACTCACAGAGCACTTGGAATAGCCTCACCTTTAAAGTGACATCACACAATAGTTGAACAATAAACAAAATCAACAAAAACCTAACAATAAAACATAAAATACACCTGAATTCAGACTGTTACATAATCCAAGTGGGAGATGCTCAGAAAACAGTAGCAAAGTTGGTAGCACTATAGTTTAAGTACATCTGAACCTAATATATCTATTACTAATTTACTCTTACGGCTTCTTTTAGTTTTAATGACACAAAGCATTTGTAAAGTGATTATTCATCTGTGCATGTGACTTAAGTGAGACATATTTCTCTTGATATGGCATACTTCAACATATGGCCTATGAGCCCTTCATATTTATAAGTAATTTTACCAGCATATCAAATGCTAATCTGCACAGAGATAAGCAATCTATTTACAGATACTGTATACAGCAATTGTCATTAACACCAAAAGAAGCCCTTTCTAAGATCTTGTTACGTAAGAGTAAATGAGTAATAGATGTATTTTTGCAGTAACTAAACTAAAATGTTATTGCAAGGTTTAACATCAAAAATCATAATAAATCTTTCAAAAACTGAAATGCTAAACAGTGAACTTGGCTCAAAATGACAACAGCTTAAAGTTGATAACCAAAACCCTTTTAGTGATGGGATCACACATACCGAAGTTATTTGAAGTTAGAATGTGTAATCTTGGATTCAACACAGGTTTATAATGCAGCACATCAGTGACGTGCCACCTCGAGCCTTTTGGAAGTCAACACACTAGCAATGGTTCACTGCAGCCTAACAGCATAGTCACCAAATAGTGGACCTTACAAAAAAAAAACAACTCAGAAAGTAAGGATAATAAAATTCTGTTTAGTTGCAGCTAAAATGTTAATGCAAGACACCAATGTATTAACATTCTATTATGTTCAAAACCTCCAAAAAGCCACAATAGGGTAACACAAAAAAATATTTTAGGAAAAAAAATGTCCCAATTCATAATACTTTGCAATTTGATATTCTATCTTGTTTTTTCTTTCTCATGCAGACCAGTAATTGTGTCTGTCCTTTTTAAAATTGCATTTTAATAACTATGAAAACTTGTCATGTATTCTGGTTACTTAACATCTCATATCCATGTGCTCATATGTAAAAAAAAAAAATATTTAAAACATAGCATAATGGCAAAAAGAAACCTTGAGGTTTTGAATTGAACACACAGGTTTAGAAAACAACTACCATACGTTAATGTTCAATTCACCCATCCTATTATAGTAACAACTGATTTCATTACAACTCTTTCACATAGTAGCTGACCACTGTTCCATCATTATAATCTGTTAATTAAATTAATAGGTTAATTAATCAATCAATAATTAAAGTTCATATAGGAATAATGTTGGAAGAGCACCACGGAGTCTAGAGTCTGCAGGTCTTTATATTGTAACAAAATTCAAATACTTTAACCAGTAAAAGGGCATCTTTGCGTTGAAATGACATGAACACGCCTGAGCAAGCAATTGCTTGTTCTTGTGCTCCACAGTGGGAGCTTTTACCACAAGTTCAGTCCCCAGAGGAAAATGTAATGAGATAACTCTTACATTTTTATTATTGTAGTTACTGTGTTATGGATGTTGTTTTATAATTATCCCTACTATCAGTATGTCTTTCTCAAGTATGAATATGCTTTACTTTCTATTTGCACTTTAAAATTAAAATTAGCATTAAAAAAACTATAGGAAAATGAAAGGCAAGAAGTACCACGCATTATTCTGTAGACAGGAATGGGTGTTTGAAGACGTGTGCTTTGAAGCTTCTTATAATCTCGCAGCCTTGGGTTTCTGCTCACCATTACCGAGACAGCTAGATTTCATATACAAATTAATAAGGCTGCTTATTACATTCATTCATACTGTATGTATTTTTAAGCTTCTGAAGAGATCAATGCAAATGAAGTATGGCTTTATCTGATGTATTCTGACATTTTAAAATGTGTTCTTTTGGACCCAGTAAGAATTCATCCTGCTAAAAAAATCAATTATTGGAGTTCTGATTTCATTGTTATTTGGGGATCAATCCAGATGCATGAAGACAATAGATAAAGTACATTTTTCAGTTCATAAAATTGTCACTAAGAATGGTTTAGTTGCAATTATGTTTTGCAAATATGTAATGAAAGAGTGAGCAATTTTATTTTAAACTATTTAAAAATGGCATAGAAGCTTTGCAGAAGGGTGTGTGCACAAGGAATCTTGGTTTTGATGAATTCCTGAAATTATTTGGCTTTTTTATATTTTGTATTGTTATTCTGGCAATACCATTTTACTTTTTGGTAACCTCTTGGTGTGATCATCACTGTTTAGTGCTGATTTTTGCATGTCTGTTGTTATGTTAGTTGCTGGCCACATGATATGGAAGTCATATGACACATTATAACATCACACCTTACCCATTTAAGATGGCTGTGTGTAGCTTTGGGCCACCAAGCTATAATTCCCAACTGAATTACTGCCACTTCTAGTAAGGGTGAAGGGTAAGGATTGTGGTATATGGCCGGCTTGTCATCCCGGCCAATACCTCCAGGCCACCAGATGGAGCCCTCCCTGCAGTATGGAGGTGCCCCGAAGACCAGTAGGGAATCATGGACTATGTAGTTTTTATACAGGGCCCTGCTGGATGCCACAGGGGCCGCAAGAGGGAGCTGCAGGGAGGACCAAAGAATCATATGTGCCCTATAACCCGGAAGTGCGTCATAGGAAGAGCAACAACAGAAGTGACGTACTTCTGGGGTGAAGAAAAGGACTTGTACCTGACCCGGAAGTGTTCCCAATCCCCAGTCCATGTTATTCTTTATCACTTCCGGGTCAGGACTGTGGGAACTCCGAGACGGCGAGCTGAGCTGGGTGGAAGGGTGGCAATGCGTCTGGGAGTGGAGGATTGTTTATTATTGTGTATTTGTGTGATTTATTAGTATAGTGGAGGAGAGGGTGCTTTGTGCACTGTGGAAGATAAATAAAGTCAACATTTGGACTTTTTCCTGGTGTTTTTTACAATATATTTCCTTATCGCAACTTTGGCTTAGTGTTTTGGGTTTGATGGTTGACTTTTTTTTGGTTTTCTTTGGCATTCTAAACTCTATCTCTTTAAAGATTATAATTTTCATCCACCTCTTTTTGTATCTCCCATCTGCTGGTTATTTTTGTCCTGCTCACCATTCCTTTACAACATCTTCACCTTCCAAGGTCCTCGTAACAATGTTTTTCGTAACAAGAGTTTTGAAAATGAATGTGCATTTTCTAAAATACATTTTCTTGGTAACATTTTTCATTGGAGGCAATTTTAAAATTGGAAATTATTAGAACAATTTTTTTCTTCATTTGAACATTATAGTTATTAGTTTGGCTTTTAGATTGCTTTTTATTGTTAATTCTGTATGTCCTAATCTCATGTTTGCTGCAGTTGTGCGTTTCAAGATTTTATGAGTCTGATCACCATAATACTTCATAGTTGCTCGGTATGTGCTGCCCATTCCATGACACTCGTGACATCCTGCTGCCCTTAATATATAAAATGGCAGCTCACATTAAGCAGGCATATGAACTTTATAAAAACAGACTAGCATTCAGGTGAATAAAACAGCTAGTTAAGGAAAACTTTTACCTTTAAAGTCCTGTATTTTTGAAGTGTTATTTTTTTCACAATCATTAGTGCATTATTTTGCTACAGAAGAGTGTATTATAAAGTTAATCTTTTTTTTTTTTTTAATTAGAAAAAATAGACTACACAAATCCAAACATAAACAAAAGCCTCAAAACTTAACCAAATACATTTATTTTTGAGCCCAGGAATGTTCTCGAGTATTCAGTGTTTTTAAATTGCACAAATGCTTTCAAACAGCATATCTGTGTCATTTTTCAGGATTTTTTTTTTTTTGTGTGAGATTCTGCCATTTTAAAAGAAGTCCAGCAGTGCTCTTCACGTCATTGTCTGTGTCCCTTCATGCCAGCAATGAGACTTCCTGCAGCTCACTTAGAGGATCTGTTCAAAATTTATTTAAAACCTGGCAGAATCTAATTAATAACATTTTAGAATAAGTATTTATATTGGAGAAAAGGATTCTCTCCCCTCTTTTCTACTCTTAAAGTTTTACTCTGACTGTTGGCCTTCCTCTGTTTTTCCTGGGTGGGGGATCAATTGAATTTAGTTTTGTCAAGTTTGACTTGTTTGTAAGGAATATTACTTGTTTTTGTTAAATTCAGCAAACTAAAAAAAGAGATTTCCTGCACCTCATGAATGCAATTGCACTTCTCAGTTTTTCAAGCAGTTAAGTAACATTTTTCTTCAAGTTCAAGTTATTGTCTTGTGCACATAGTACAATTAATTTTTTACTTGCACGTTTCAAAAAAGTGACTGTAATGCAATATCAACAAAAGATGCACTCAAAAAACAGTATTAATAGAATGTAACCTATATACAATTATATAGAATATACAGTATTGTAGCTGCGCTTACCCAAAATTAACAAAGTTCTGCAGCTTTAGTTTGCTTCGTGCGATTCTGGCAATAGCTGACACATTGAAATGATAGTACAGACAAAATGTGTTCATTTTTAAAAGCTTTAGTAAAAATTTTAAAGTTAAACAGTTCACACAAAAATAGAAAAAAGTTGGTATTGCAAAGAAAGAAAAGTTCTCGTTTTAAGAAAGTTCTGTTCAAAGCTTATATATCTTGTATGTTTCTTTACGTTTTCCAATACAGTTGAACCATTTCTAAATGGTCAGAAAACTGTGTGCCTATCCCATTTACAGAATGGGACTTTCAGTCCATGCTAGCAACGGTACTAATCCAAACACACACACAATGCCTTATTTAACACATGGTATTGCAGTTATATAGCTATGAAAGTTCTATCTCATATTAACTTACAGAGGGGAAAAGCTATGAATAGAAATGATATTCTATTCAAATTAAGCAAACAGTAATATGAGTTTAACTTATAGCATTAACTTTCTAAGTTTGGCTCTTACAAGAATACATACTGCATTTGTTATTGTGACTAACTGCCTAGTAACCTTACGAACTTGGAAAGAAACTGTCTCAGAACCACTGGAGTGAGAAAAGCAACTGTGTGGAATGACTGGTGTCTTTATTATTCTGTTTTATTATTACTCTTTATTATTCTATATGCGCGTTATATATCCTGACCAGAAGGCCGCTTGGTGCCGGTGCCATATACCAGGATGTCAGTAAGGAAGGATGGACTCCACTGCATACTCTGAAAAGTTAGTGAGAACAGATGGTGAAATCGGAACTTCATTAAATGTCTGAGGAATTAAAGGCATTGGTGAGCTTTCATAACAGTTGTTAGATTATATTCTGCTCTGATTTCATACTAGCGATATATCCGATTATGATGGAGATCATATATTACTGTAAGCCTCTGTGTAGAACCATTATTATTCTAAACTAAGTGTTGGGATCCTCATTTACTAGTGTTGCACTTTTTGCTTTGCGACCCCCGCCACCATAACCTATCATCTATGGGTGAGGAGTGCAAGCTTTAGATTCGTCAAAAATTTCAATCTCCAGTTTTTGACGGGTCTTGACGTTACAGGGTCCCCTGATACTAAAAACATCAAAATCTCGATGATAGGTGTGTGTCTGTGTGCCACAGTTTCTTGAGGAAGGTCGAGAGCTAAAATGACTGGATGGAAAAATACCAAACTTGAAACTTAATATGAGATAACAATGTGCTGATTAGTTTTTGAGCCAAATCGTGAAAGAAAAAGAGACACTCTGTAGGAACCGTCAAATACCGTAATTCTGCAATAAATCATGCATCAGAGCAGTAAATAATTGCTGAAATGTTATAGAATAGTTCGGGTAACTTGGTTCCTAGGGCGCAAAATCTACTGATGCTCATGTATGAATTTTTTGTAGATGTATTAAATGTTTATGCACCCCTTCATGTATTATATCATTTTGATAGTCATATCACCAAAACATTATCTTGTTGCTTGTTATTCTTGTAGGCACCACTATTTTGTTCCAGTTCTTTATGCCCATCACTATGTTGTTTACGCCAATGTCATTCGTTGCTAGTCTTGTGATCGGACATGACTTCATTACACATTCATTTTTTGAAATTGTGTCGTGGCAAATAGTTTATGCATTGATTCATAAAATAAAATAAAAGTTTTTAGTACTTAAGTTAGAGGAATGCAAATCAACATAACACAAAGACCTTTCTTGCTTGCTTTATTTCAACTTAATGGTGTATTGCGCTTTTTGACAATCGGTACTTTAGACTTCCCTCTGGCATTTTGACTTAAGTGTTTGGACGTTTGAATATTCCATTCACTATGACTTTGATACTTGTTTATTTATAGTCAGCTCATGTTCTCCTGTATCCCACTATAAGACCCTAGCCTACTTCAATCTAGTTTGGTGCTGTCTCCTGATTGCACAGCATCCTTGAATCTTTCTGAGATCACAGCATGTTTCTCTACAAAGAAGAGCAAACTAATGAAAAGCTGCAACAGTTTAAAGCTGGGAGAAAAAAAGAGACAAAATATGAAAGAATGAAAACACATCACATGAAGCAACAGAGAGGCTTCTGGCAACTGGTAAAAAAACACAAATTATTGATGGAAACTGCAAAAATATATATTTTTTTTATTTTTACTTTCACATCCTGGATATTTCGTAGAAGGGCAATGCCAGGTAAGCACATGTTTTATTTCCTTGTTTACATAAAAACTCTACTATGACATTTGACTTTGAACAGAGAAGTGAAGAGTGTATACTTTCCTAAGGAAAAATTTAGTGCCAAAAATTTGTCATAAAAATATATTATCTACTCTCTATATAAATATAAAATCCTAAGCTTAAAAGTGCAATGATTTTATGTGACTTTTTATATCACTTTTTTGTCACGCTTTAAATCAGGCTTATTTTTAAACCTGCATATATATGTTTGGTATCATTCTTTTTAGAATGTATTTAACTTTAATGTGATGTTGTTAGATTTTCAGATTCTTATTCCATTTTTAAATTATAAACTAAAAAATCAAGAACTCACATCCCGCGAGACTAGACTTAACAAAGAGTGTCAAAAGATTTAACCATGCCCGGGGATGGAAATAAAAGACAAAGAGTAGGATAGCTGCTGTACAGGCTTTTAAATCGAAGCACCACGTGAGGTACAGATCATGTGGCACGGCAGTAGCAGGAAGCCAGCAGCTGATCGAGCAAAGAGGAGGTAAAAAAAAAAACTATGTTTGTTTCCCATTGTATCACCGTTTAAGAGGGGGTTTTGGAGGAGCGTCCATTTGTCCTTGGGGTGCGTTCAGCCCCCTCTTTGAAACGAAAGCGGCAGGCTGGCCGCAACTGGTGGTTGAATGCTAAAGGCGCCGGGGGGCTCGTCCCCCTAGTTTCTAATATAAATACCTCAAAAGTGCAGAAGGCATGTTTTCACAAGTCAAAACCTTTGTCACCTCAAAGTGCATGCACTCAGTAGGTTTTAAGGCTTCCCTTTGAACAACACTTTAAACTGCAAAAATGGGCACTGTATTTTTTCTTTAATTTTCAAAATATTTTTCACTTTAGAACCAAATTTCCTCTGGCAACTTAATGTACACTGATTTTGAAAAAAATAACTTTGACTAGAAAAATACCAAGGATATCATTTAAGAATTCGGTTTTGTAGCAATGCCATATGCAAGTGTAACAGACCCTTGCTTTGATTTTAACTAATGTTCTGCTTAACCTTAAATTTGCTAACCACTTTTGGTCCAGAAACTCACATCCAGCCTGACTGGTCCAATATGAATATAATAGTAGCAAATAACCCTGTCAACCAAACTAAATATAAAGAACACAGTCACATGTAACTGCCATGAAACCTACGTAAGTTTAATATGTTGAAAATCACCAAAAGACACATGTAAAAGGAAAATCATGATAGTTTTTTTCTGTTGTAAACTTCTGTGAATCCTTTTACAAAGGTTACATCTAATGTCTGCAAACCAATATAGAAAATAAATCATCAGTGCCTTGCTCTTTATAAAAACGTGATATTTTTATGGCCCTCTTATTCACTTTTTTCATACTGTGATGCTACATTTGTACATTAAATATGTATGGCTATTTTCCTTCATAACTGTAAAATAAAATATTCTATAACTACACAGAAAAATAGCACACTGTCGTTACGCTACCTAAGTTTTTTAGTCTTAATATAAATGAACACATTCATGTAAGCCCTGTAAAAATGGTTTCATGGCTGTAAAATACTTCTGGGTGATCTTCACTGCTAACTCCAGTTGCCCTATATATATAAAGCTTATATTGAAATGAAAGCATGGTGAAAGCCTAGAGAATTTCTTCTGTTTTTATAAGACAGCTTTTAAGACACAGTGTACTGGATTTAGCTCAGCACTTGAGTAGTGTCCTTTCTGATATCTTATCAGGAGAACAGAAACCTATAAAGAAATTGCCTCTTCATTGTAAAGCCATAGTGATCCTCTACAGGGTAATATCAATAACCCCTTTATATAAGCCGGTTACAGCAAAAGTAGAAAGAAATGCTACATGGCTTTGTAAAAGCCAGTAGTTTTGATGCATCAGATAAAAATGGGCAAGAATGATGAGTTTAAAAAAAAAGTCAAAGGATTACAGAAGATCAATGGACAAAACCCAGAGCTTTCAGAAGAGCATTACTGCTTTATGTAAGGCAGTGGTCTGCTCTTCTAATTTACCTGAATTTTAGATGTAGCATCCATAATACAGTACATGCAAGGCAGAATTTCACTATACTCTGTACACATGCCAATACCTTTGCTACTATTGTTACCACCTACATTCATGCCTCTCATTTCACACAAATGTAGGTTTAAGATACCATAAATACTGTGTGGGGATTTCCCATTGACACCACAGTCCAGTTCACTCACATAAATTTGCACAATATAATGCATGCAATCTGTCCACATTAAACACCTTAGCCCCCAAAGACCAATTTTGTTGAAATGTAGCACAGTAACTCTTCAAGAAAATTTGTTGAGAAAGTTCAGTTTTCAATGAGATATTTTGAACAGATCACACTGTATATAGTTTTAGAATTTTAAAATCTCTTTTTGTGCAACTTCAACTCCAAATTAGTTTAATGTTTCAATTTTACTGTGACCGCTGTTAGAACAATGAGCATGTTTTGTATATTTTCCTCTTTTTCACCCGCAATAATCGCTGTCGCTAGCTGATGAAACACAAGCAGGATGGCCAAGTCGAGATGGGTGCAAGAGAGTGTAATTGCAGACTCCGGTACCTGTGAGGTCAGTCATGTAATGCCCCAGCATCACAAAACGCCCTCAACGTCAGTCATGTAACACCCACTGCATTAGACTATGGTTAACATTAGAGCCCTGTTGCACTATTGTTAAGATTAGGGTTGTGGGAGGGTTATCTGACTCAAATGGCATTTTGTGACTAATGTTATTGCCATTACCTGACCTATATCTTAGGTTTTGCAGGCTGCAGTTAGTTAGACCCTTCTCAATGGGCGCTCAACAGGAAATCTATTTATCAGCACATTGTTTCAGCTGCATGATGTCTTTCCAGGGGCTTGAGCGCAAATAGGAGCGAAGCATGCACTAACATCTCACTCCTCTGAGTGCTTTAAATTATAACAGGTAAATTAAATGACTTTCCTAACTGTAAAAGTAAAAGGTTATCTAGATATAAGTGCAGTATGAGGTGGCTTGTAAGCCATTATGCACAGAGCAAATAAATATTTACTTAGCCTTTACACTAAACCAACCTCACACTTCCATTATCTGCAGTGTATAGTGATTCACCATTTTACTGATACTATAATTTACCAGACATCCTCGATTACAGACTATGTGACCCGACAAATAACTGAAGAATACATGTATCAAAGTGCCCGGTGGCTGCTTATCTAATAAAACCTTGCTCTGCTGACACTGCTGAAAACTCAAGAGGAAAGCTTAATTAAAAAGTTGTGTTGAATTTGAACGATATCACAAATGACGACTAAGAAGAAGATAAAAACAGACAGCACTGCCATAAATGTGTTTGCACATCTAACACTATGGGGGCTGCTATGTGTTCATTTGTGAAAGTTCCTTTTTTCCGTGTCCAGATCCCTCTCAGATAATGATGAAATAACGCAGCAATTAAACAAACAAGGATGTGCTATATACAATACAATACAATTTATTTTTTGTATAGCCCAAAATCACACAAGAAGTGCCACAATGGGCTTTAACAGCCCCTGCCTCTTGACAGCTCCCCAGCCTTGACTCTTTAAGAAGACATGAAAAAATTCCCCAAAAACCGCAGTAAGGAAAAAATGGAAGAAACCTTAGGAAAGGCAGTTCAAAAAGGGCATGCAGTGAGTGTCAAAAAGAAGGGGGTCAATTCAATGCAATATACAAAACAGAACACAAGTAATCCTCAATACAGTATTATAAATAAAAAATTTAGAAGTACGGAGTAGAATTTAAGAGTAGATGATATCACATAATATGATTTGGATTTGTTTAGAGTCCTGGAGACCTCATCCATCAAGCTGCCTCCTCCATTTGGCCATTCCACAGCTGAAATAGAGCTAATCCGATGAAAGGACCCCTCTTTCTCACAATTACTGCGATCCTCCATCAGGGATGACTTTACCATAGGCAGGCAAAACAACCTGGCAGGTGGGCCATGGCACCAAGTGCCTGATTTGAGTACTGAGAAGAGAAACAGAATTATAACTATCATGTTACTTATGTTTTAGTGCTAATGACTAACAACAGAGATGCAGTATGTACAGTTAATCAGTAGCTCTAGTCAGGATATGCTAAACTGAAGTAGTGAGTCTTCAGCTGGGATTTAAAAGCTGAGACCGAAGGGGCATCTCTTATTGTAGCAGGCAGACCATTCCACAGTTTAGGAGCTCTGTAACTAAAAGCTCAACCTCCCACTGTTATTTTATTAATCCTTGGAATCATAAGCAGACCGGCATCTTGAGATTTTAATGTGCGCTCAGGTTTGTAAGTCGTGATAAGTTCAGACAAGTAAATCGGACTTTGGCCATTTAATGCTTTATATGTTAAAAGGAGGATTTTGAAATCTGCCCTAAACTTAACCGGGAGCCAATGTAAAGATTTAAGAACTGGAGTTATATGTTCGTATTTTCTTGTTCTTGTAATAATTCTTGCAGCAGCATTTTGGATTAACTGGAGGCTGTATAGAGAACAGTTTGAACAGCCAGTGAACACTGCATTGCAGTAGTCAATCCTACTAGAGATAAATGCATGAATTAATTTCTCAGAATCCTGTTTATGTAGAAAACACCTTAATTTTAATGGAAGAAACATGATTTGGACAATTTTGTAATATGCGCTTTAAATGACATGCTAGAGTCAAAGATAACTCCTAGATAGCGGGCTGATTCAGTAAAATTAATTGGGATTCCAACTGAGTTAAATGATGACAAAATATTTTTGTGATCAGCGTCATTCCCTCCAACAATTAACATCTCTGTTTTATCTGTATTTAAAGACAAGTAGTTCTCATCCATCCACTCATTTAATTCACTAACACAACTAATTAAAGACAACTTGGGAGAAACTTCATTTGATCTAAATAAAAGGTATAACTGGGTGTCATCTGCATACAAGTGAAAATTAACATTATGTTTCCTAATGAGAGATCCCAGTGGAAGCACGTAAAGTGAAAACAGTAAAGGTCTCAGTACTGAGCCCTGCGGGACACCATATTGAACTTCTGTGTATAATGATGGAGTACTGTCAGCACATTTCTGTACATATTGGAATCGATTTGATAAATAAGAACTAAATCAAGCAAGCACGGGGCCTGTAACCCCAACATCGTTTTCTAGCCTGTGCAGTAAAATAGAATGGTCAATGGTGTCAAATGCTGCACTTAAGTCCAACAACATAATTACAGTGGAGTTTCCTTCATCAGAAGATATCAGAATGTCATTTACAACCCGTGTTAGTGCTGTTTCTGTAATATGACCAGTGCGAAAACCAGACTGGAATTTCTCAAACAAATTGTAATGCGTAAGGTGTGACTGAAGCTGACTGGCGACTACTTTTTCTAGTATTTTAGAGAGAAAGGGTAAATTTGAAATAGGCCTATTAATATTTAGTATGTGTGGGTCTAGGTCTGACTTCTTAAGTAATGGTTTAATGACACTTTTAGTGCATATATGTGTAGGCTTACATATTACACAAGGGTCCCAGTTTGGAACTTTAAAAATTTGGACACCCGATAATTTACTATCAGAGTACCACATTCACCTGATATCCATAATGGTCAGTGGCTGTAATAAAGCTTACTTTTCACTTCTCAGTTACTTCTCAGTTCAGTTACTCCCTAATATTTGTCATAACTGCACCGCTTTGCAAGTCCCACTTCATGAAAAGTACTAATGTCCTGACATGCTCAAGAACAGAAGGAATTATAAAAGTGTTTTATATATTTAGATTACTGTATGTTAATTGGCACTTGAAAATTGTCACTGTGTGTGACTAAGGTGTTTGTGTGAGAGGGGTCCCTTTCTTTTCAGCCTCTTGCTCAGTCCCAGTGGGGTAACCCCTGGCTCTCACAACCTTGCAATGGACTGAGAAAGTTCTAGAACTGACCTCAGTCCATTGATGGGTACAGTGCCCTGCACAGTCCCTGAGTGCACTTGAATATTACACCATGAGTACTATTTCCTAACTTGTTTAAATTAATATTTACCCTTAAACATCTGGGGAACTTCAGTCATGATGCATGCAGTAGTTATGGGTATTCACTACAATCAGTCATTAATCAGTGGTTAAATCCTGGCAGTAGTCAAGCAGTTTGCCTAATTTGATTTCTTGCTAAAGCCATCTTCGTGTTCAGAGATACTGGCATTGTGAGTTTTTCTCTTTGATTATCTGGTGGTGTATTGTACAACTTTTAGACAGAGGAGATGTCAGACTTGATGACTGCAGTCTCTGATCTCATTGCACTAATAAAAATCACAGGACATGACAAATTATATGACTCCATGATGGCTTTCCGGCACAGTTTCACACTAACAAAGAATCGTATGCTTGCCTCTTCTTTTGACAGCCAACACTCTGCAAACCTGACAAATGCTTTACAAGTACAGCATGTTCAGCCACTAACTCATTTTTTTCATTCTGTTGTGGTATATAAAACATGAGACAGCACATAGACGAGCTTCCCATCTGCCTGCAAGGTCTAAAGCCGGGGTCGATAACCTATGGCACATGTGCCAAGCAGAACGATTTTCAATGGCAATCTGATTGATTTGAAATATAGTAAAAAATTATATTTTAAATACAGTGCATGCATTCACGCCCTCATCTACATTTTGCATATGTGACTCACATGTAAAGAGAAACCATGTGCTCAGTGAAGGCCATGGTATGTTAAAACAAACCTCGTTGTTATATTTTAATCACAGCGCATGCATTCGCACTCCGCGTCCTCACCTACGTTTGACATATGTGACTCACATGTAAAGGGAAACCATGTGTTCATTGCTTGCCGTGGTATTTAATTAATATATTAATAAGTAATATACTACCAGAAAATTACTGATAAAAGACAAAAACTTGATGTTCGCTCTTTTCAAGACTCTTGGACGAATGAATATGGATTTGTACGACAAAAGGATTGTGCTTTGTGTGTGTTATGCTATGAAAGTGTCATGTGTCGTAAGTCAAGTGTACAAAGACATCAAACTAAACATCAGTTCATGTTTAAAAACTCTGATGAGAAAAGTGAAGCTATGGAAAAGGTTGTTTCTGGCTTTAAGAAACAAACTACTTATTTTAGTCAAATAACTGGAACCAAAAATAAAGACACCGAATGTAGTTACAAAAAAAATTGTCAAAACATTCTTTTCACATATAATCCTATGTATTTTAAAATATTCAATGACCAATAATATAAGTTCCGGTTATAATGGGCTTCAAAAGTATATAATTGATACTCTATATAACAAAATTGGTAGAATTATGTCAGCACGCGGAATAACATTGTAACATAAGTTTGGCACGACACCGCTGAAAGGTTGCTGACCCCTGCTCAAAAGCATTGTTTCTCAACCACTGGGTCGTACCCCACTTCTGGGTTGCTGGCTACTGTTGGTAGGTCACAAGTTGCCATTTGCTTCCAATGGTAAAGGGTCGTTAGTATGTTGCAAAGTGGGTTGCGAATTGGCCGTTGCTCGAGACCAATTCACCAAGGGGAACCCCACAGCCCAATTCACTCTCACGATCATGCTTAGATCACGAAAACCAGTTGGAGCAGTTTTACTGAATCTATGGTTACGTCAGCCTACAGGATTGGTCGTCGTGCAATAAATGTGCACTATGATTATGTCATTTAAGTTTGTGGCTGAGAATTGTGGAAAATGTTGTGCAATGGGACAGGGAATTTCCTAGAAGTAAAACTACTCTGGGTCCTGCCCACTATCTATTTACATTAAATGGCTGGCTGCAAATGCAGGGCTTCCAAGTTAATAAGCAGCAGTTACACTACTACAGGGAACTCCTGCCACCCAAGTAAGCAAGTGGATTTTATTATCTAGTGTGCCAACTGCAACTGCATGGGTGTCAAAATGTATAGTGGCAGGACGTCTCCTATTCTCTCTTCTCTCTATCTTTCCTTCATTTGAGCCTTGCTTCCCCCTATCTACAATCTTGAAATTTTGTGAAATAAGTAAACTCTCTTGTAGCTAAATTAACTGCAACACATTCCATTCTACACTTTTTGAAATCTCTAAAACTTATACTGCACAAATTTCACCTGGGACACATATTATTGTTGCCAGCTTCTAAGTAGAGGCCTCCAATTGTTAGTTTGTGCCCCTGTGTTTTTTATGGATTTTCGTTTGATTTTTACACTGTGCTGCATCATCCTTTGCCTGCTTGTCAACCCACTGTAATACAGTAAAAGAGCAGTTATGGGCATGTGACCCTTTAAATACAGATGAAGCTGGCTCAGAACGTGAGTTAGGCAAAACGTAGTATGGCTAGAGACTTTGACGACAGACAAAGAGTTGAAATGAAGTGTGTGTTGGATATGCAAGAGAACCTTTCCATTGCGTTACGAAGGGTAAAAGCCTGTTTAATGTAACCTAGGGAGCCATTAGCATTTTGACAGTTTGTTACTTTCTTTGCTTATCTCCTCTGTGTTTTGAGTTAATAATCCATTATTTTTCATAACTGGAGCGCCAAAGCACTCAGAAAACACTCACCAGGAAACACTCTGTTACAGTACAGTAATAAGAATAGCACTGTTTTGCTTTCCTGAGGTTTTCTTTCAGAAAGCACATATGTTATATTTGAAGCTGATCATTTATTTTCATGTGAAATAACTTATGATATATAACAGGAGTATTTGGGAAGGTTGATGGCATAGCAGTTAGCAGCTCTTCCTCACAGCTCCAGAGCATTGGGTTCAAATCCCAGGCCAGTTACAGCCTCTAATGAATTTGCACTTTCTCCCAGATTCCCTTGTGGGCTTTCTATGGTTTCCATTTAAATTCCAGAGACATATAAAGTACATTGACCGGCAACTTGTGAATATGAGCGATTTGTGAATACCTTGCAGCTCTTCCAGGGCTTTTGTTATGCTTTGCTTCAGTGGATTGCTGGAATAGACCCTAACTATAAATAATTACAAGTGATATGTAAATGGTGAGGAATGTGAAGAGTATTCTGGAGTGATACCTGAACCCAAAACTATACCAGGAAAGCCAGAATTCCTGAAATAAAAGTTTCATTATATAATTATAAAAGGATGGAATGAATACAGGGAGTAGAAACATTAAGAGAAATAAAAAAAAAAACACTATTATCTGTGGGTGGTGCAGTTGGTAGCACTGCTGCCTCGCAGTTAGGAGACTTCCTGGGTCTTCCCTGCATGGAGTTTGCATGTTCTCCCCGTGACTGCGTGGGTTTTCTCCAGGTGCTTTGGTTTCCTCCCACAGTCCAAAGACATGCAGGTTAGGTGCATTGGCGATTCTAAATTGTGGATGTGTGTGCATGCCCTGCCCAGGGTTTGTTTCCTGCCTTGTGCCCTGTGTTTCTCCAGCAGACCCCCGTGACCCTGTAGTTAGGATATAGTGGGATGGATAATGGATGGATGGACTGTTATCTGTAGTCATCCTAATCATAAACAAACAGGACCTTTTCATACCACTGACCAATTACTCAGCTCAGTACAACAATCAGCACTTATGATGACACTTTGTTTTCTTTCTGTTAGCATCTTGGTCTCTGTTCCTCTTGACAGTTGTGCCCTTTCCCTGACTCAGCTACTGATTCGAAGTTCAACTAGCCTGTAAACTTAATGTGGCTTTAAACCCCATTCTTGGATCATTTTCAGTGTCACTGAACTTCAGGGTTCAGGGGCCTCATGTATAACGGCGTGCGTAGAATTCGCACTATAACATGACATAAGTACAAAAGCCGAAATGTGCTTGCGCACAGAACAATCTAGATGCAGGAATCTGTGCGTACTCCAACTTCCACGTTCTTCCGCTATATAAATCCCGGTCAGCATTAAAAGTGACGCACGTGAACGCGCCTTTTGTCCCGCCCCAACTCCTCCCAGAATTATGCCTCTTTGAATATGCAAATCAATATAAATTGCCCTTAAGCTCAGTGTTCTGTGAAAAGGCAACGGCAAAAGCATGGGGGAAAATATAAGAATTTCAGCAAATACCAAATGGAGGCAAAGGAAAAATGTACTATTTGTTGATTTAAACAGTGGCATAATCAACAAATGGAAGTTGATCCAGTGACATAGTGTGTTGGAGAAACTTGAAAGCTCAAGTTCACAAAGTCACACAGCGCCAAAATAAAAAAGAAGTCACATATGAAAGTCGCCGTGAAAAGGCGAGTTGTAGCCCACCGTCTGAGCTTATTAGGGTACAGACAAAAAAAAAAATAGGCACACAGTGGGAAAAAAGCACGTAGTTTATTTTGTCATTAAAGTAGAACATCATAAGCTTCATCTTAAAATCATTTAATTTACTAGTTTCTCAATCGTAACTAAAGTAGCACATTAAATGCTTTGTTTTGTACTTGATCTTCAATGTGCTCTACGTGTGTGAATCACTACGTGCTTCCGTTCTTTCTCTTTCTCCGACAGGACACAGAATCCATTACATTCGTGATATTACAGCTCTCTGAATAATTAAAATACTGAGATGTATACGTGCTATCATTTTCATGATGATTGGAATGAAAGCATGTTATTAAACATGGGAACACGATGGCGCAGTGATTGTTCATGTCTCACACAAGATGCTGTTGCGACCTTCGTTGAAATAATTTATTGTAGCAGTACTGTCTCTTTCATCCGTACTAACCTGCAATTCCTGTCCTTACTTTTCTTTCCCCAAATACTCAATCGGCACACAATCAGTTCTGTAATAGACGTTAAGCCATCTGTAAGCTTACAATTCTTCAAAACTTTTAAGGAACATTGAAATATCTTCACGTGTTTAATTATTCTATCCATCTATCCTTCCAGTGTCGCGCCAGCCTCAGCAAGTATACAGAGCAAAGGCAGGAACAATACGTGAACTTGCTAGCGCTGTGGCACCGTGTCCTCACATGTTTAATTATTAACAATACAGATTTATTTAAATGAAGTTAAAGTATTATCTGTATAATATAATCAACATATTTTGCTGCATTTCATCTTAAAAATGATATCGTCATCATATGTAAATACATGCTTTATAAAGTGGTGCAGGTTGTGTAATATTATAACTGTAGTGCAAGTTTACAGTGGGGTAATTGTACTTACAAGTACAAACAGTTCTACAAGGAGCAATTGATTGAGTGCATTTAGAGTTCTTGGGATGAAACTGTTTCTGAACCGCGAGGTCTGTACAGGAAAGGATTGGAAACGTTTTGCTGTGGCTTTAGCAGCATGAGCCTGATGCTGTATACCGATAATTCTCTTTCCGATCAGCTGCTGCTGTGATTCCCCACTCAGATACAGTGATATAAATACTCAGAGTGGTGCAGTGAGAGTAATATGGAAAAAGATGATCCGCTGTGGCAACTCCTAACGGGAGCAGCTGAAAGAAGAAGAAGAAGGTGCAGTGAGAGTAACAACGCTAAAGCAGTTATGGTATTTGGAATACTATGGCTATTCCCTGGGCCATTATATTGTTACAGGTAATCTACAATCAGATGCATTACACTAATGAACAATATGCAGTTAGTTTTAGTGTATTTATAAAGCCGCGTCAGGAATGTGCGTCTAAGAAATAAAGGATAACCACACAGGAACAGTAGCACTGCTTTGACGCTGGGTGCCGCCAGTCTGCAAAACCGAGCGGAGAACTTGCGTACAACAAGGTATGAGGTACCGTGGAAAAGTGTGTGGCTTTACGCCAAGTGTAGGTTTTATACATCGCGATTTGAACATGGAAACGTTCGTACGCAACATTTCTGTGCGTACGCACATTTATGCATGAGACCCCAGGACTGTACTCTAGTATCCCATGAGCCATCCTCTGAATCTCCCTCAAATGCTTCTATAAATCCTGAAACCCTACTATCACTTTAAGATGCAAGCAAGCAAGGAGTCTACATGGACTTTAGGAGAGCCCCTTTCTGCTTTCTAATTGACAGTGTTATTTGTTTACCACTGCCATTGTCTAATAGTTGTAGTAACTATTCCCTGGGCACTCATTAATAATAAGTTTTGCACTTTGAGTATAAGGTGTAAATGTGCTGGAATTCATTTTGAGGTGCTTGGTCATCATGCTTTACTCTATATTTAATTGAATTCTGAATGTAGAGCACACAACAGAAGTTTAATTAATTTGAATTAATTATTTTTCCTCCTGTTTGAGTTGGTGAGCATTTCATCAAATACATTTTGACATTTCTACTTGAAAACCGCATTAAGTGTGGGTGAGGAGTTTCAGGACCCATTTCTCTGCCCTTTTGGTAGTCCGAAAGACCCATAATAATTTATCAGCATTTATTTTCTTTTTTGTCTGAGCCTAAAATATTTTATTGTAAATAAAATAATATTGTATCATGGTAATGCATCATATGTACAGGTTAGGAGAAATGAAAATCAGTTTCTCTTTGCTGGCTCAGAAAATTGTTATGTGGGAAACAAATTGTAAAAAATCACATCAGCATTCAAAACAAAACAAACTTCAGATTAGCTCACTGAGTATTTTTCATTAGCAGTATAAGAGAGAAACTGGTAATGTGGCTAATATGGCCAGAAGTCAATCGGTGCACTTGGGAGCCTGAATGTGAAGCTGAATTGGCAGATTACTGTGGTAAACCATCAAATTATAAAGTGTTTATGGCTGAAGTTTCATTTTGAATTTTATAAAAAGTGACATTTTATTGAGTTGTATGGATTTGCCATCACTGAGCAGAAATGTAAGGTCTGATGGACTGTTAGTCAAATTTTCAGGTGGAAATGCTTTTGCAAGAGAAGATTTTACAACATATTCTGGAATGTCTGTTTTTATAGTAGGTAGTCTCCACATTTAGTTTCTCAGATATGTGGAGTCCCAGTTTTTAAATGCCTTAACCTCAAAATGTTAACATCATTTTCTTCCTTTGCTTAGTTTAATCGAATCAATTTAAATTATTCTCCTGTTCTTACTGCTTTTCTTTGGCTGATCACATAAAGGTACCGTATATCATTTAGCACATGAAAAAAATTGTCCATGAATTCTGCTGTACACGCTAGCCTGACCTTTGTGACACACCAGTATGTTGTGATATGAGGATCACTTTCCATATCATCCACAAAGTCAGCGGTGACCTCTGGGGTACAAAAGGAAATGCTTCTTGATTTCACTGCATTGGTCATAGAACTAGTAGTCTGGCACTTTTTCAACAATTCCAAATTGTGCATTTCATAGAAGTACTCACAACAGATATTGTACTATAAATTCTTCACGTGTCAACTTGAAGGAACCTGTGCAAACAAACCAGTTCTGCAATTTGAATATACTGTTCCAATAAACCAAACGTACAGGAAGAACTTCTCACTAGCATCCCTCGACTACGCTGACTGCTGATAAAGCCAGGACGAGGCTCCTGTTTGTGTGCGCGGCTATGTTTTCATGCGCCACACTGTACAGGTGCTGAAATTCCAGAAGGGCCTGTTCAGTCAGTCCCTAAGGCTTCAGAAAATGCTGCTGCTGTGGAAAACATCCTGCATTCTCAGACGATTCTGCACTTCTGGAGTGTATTGATAAAGGGGATGAGACAGAGTATATTATAGGAGTCAGGGTGAGAAGTTTGTTTCTTGGTATAAAGAGAACTGTCTGCATCTTAATATCAGCAAGAACAAGGAACTGGTTATTGACTTTCGGCACACCAAAGAGCCTCTGTGTCCGGTCACTAGTCAAGGAGTAGATGTGGAGGTGGTCAACTCCTTCAAGTTATTGGGGGGATCAACTGATTATGGAGAACATGACATCTCAGTTAAGAAGACAATCTTGAAAATAATAATGCTGATTGTCAAAAACTTCATGTATTTTGTATTTCTTTTCACAGGATTGTACTGTGTATGAAACAGAAAACAAGATCCTGCATGTGGTAAGTTGTTTTTTTTTGTTTATTTACCTTTTAAAAATTAGAATTACATATACAAAATAACACAGTCAAAATGCAAATGCTTTCACTTCTCAAACCATTTACTGTTTGGAGTGTACATGTTTTCTCTGTGCCTGTATGTCGTTTCCCTACATACTCCACTTATTTTCCTTAACCCCAAACACATTTATTTTAAGGTTATGAACAACTTTTTATTGGCCTACTATGATTGCATTATGTTGTGTGCAATGAGCTAGCATGCTATCCACGGATAGTTCTTGCCTTATACTTTTTGCTTATGGGAATAGTCCTTACTACTTTGTAAATGAATAACTGAGTCGGGAAAACTGCATGGATGTGTGGGTGCATGCGTGTGCATTATGTGAAACCATTTTTAAAAAACTAATTTTTGCCACTGTTGTTTTCTCACTCGTGATCGGTGTTATCAAATGTGATAATATATTTCTTACTGATCTGTAATAAACCAGTGAAATAAATAAAATAATTTAAGAAAAAAAAGCATTGCACCCACTCACACAAGCATATGATATGTAGAGGATAAGAGATGGAAAATATTGTACAGTGTAATTACCAATTATTCAGAAGCTAATTTTTGCTGCATTTTATGAAATAAACATTGTGAAATGAAATGCCTTGACATCACAAAAAGATTTGGGCAGCCTCCCCGTATACTTGAAGTATGGCTGAAAAATGGCAAAGTAGCAATTGAAGGTCTTTACAGACAAGAGTCCAACACAAAAACTGACAAACAGGAGGATTATAGCGGTATTTAAGGTCGGTCAGGGGAAGTGATGTCATCAGGCAAGGAACTGGAAGTGATGTCACCAGACCCAAAACCGGAAATGACATCATCGGGCCCAGAACCAGAAATGGTGTCTTTTGTTCCAGCGGAATTTTTCAGTTTTGTCCCACAGGGATAAAAGAGAAAGGATTAATGTACTCTGCCACCCCTTGGCCTGGCGTGCAATTACCTTCTTTTGAGCCCTTTAGCGGTCTCCCATGCACACGTGTGACAACATAGAGAACAACTGCTCAGATATAAAGCAAATAAAATATTTATGAATAAAAATAAATAGTATATAATGAAGATATCAATTAATATTTAATCAATAACAATATTTTAGAGAATATTAAAATAATGAATTAGTAATACATTAGGTAAAAAGAGCCTATGGTTGATTTAATTTTCTTGCTTATATCATTTTACTTAACAATTTCTATTTATGTTATTATACTTACTTAATTTTTATTTCTGTATTATACTGTAGTATGTGAATTATCAATCATGTAGGAATTTATAGAATCCTAAATACAGGTGGTACAGTATTTAACCTTACTTCATGAATGGATGCAGCCAGCAACCTTGGTTTTGGCTTCCATGTCCATGAAGTGTGAATGTAGTCTGTGGAAGTTATTCTCTAGTACACCAATTCCTCCTGAAGATGTACATGTAAGGCTAACTCGCCATTCTAACCTGAAACAGTGTGGGTATGTGTGCAAGTGGACACGATATTGGAATAATGCATTTAGAAAGATTATTATTATTATTTTGAATTACTAGCAGAACCCATAGAATTGAGTAGAATTTCAGTAATTTTTGTTTCATTATCAGAATTTAATTTGGAAAAAAAATGCAGTTTTTGAAACATTTTTAATTATGAATTTCAAGTCTAACAATATTATAAAAAATATGACAGCTGAAAAGAAATGCATTTAATATAGAAAAATAATAATTACTTAAAGTTACAGAACAATGGGACCTGTTTGCAGAAGGTCAGTAAAGTGAGCTCTTTATATAGTTATACTCTTCTTTTGTTTCTTTTTTTATAAATTTTTATTATTAGATCTTTTCTTACTGATGAAACACACATTGTCTTTATGGTAAAATAATATTTTTAGTGTTGTTTTCCTGATTATTTAATTTAGAACATAATACAATTCAAAAACAAGAGGAAGCTATTCAGTCCATCAAGCTTGTTTCATTAGCTAATAGGTAAGCTGTCATAATATTAATCTTATCCATATGCTTTTCAAATGTTGAAGAAAAAGATTTTATATTACTCAGTAATTTGTTCTAGATTCCCATAACTTTTTTGCATGGTCAAGTGCATTGTGGCTTTGGTCTTAAACACACTTCCATTTCAAATGCATGATTTGCTGTTTAGTTGAAAGAGTTTTTTTGGATCTACTTTATCAGTGCGTTTGAGAATTTAGAACATGAATCAGGTCTCCTTCCATGTAGCCTGTCTTCTCAAGACAAAATAGGTTTAACTCCTTGAACCTGTCAGAGTAGGGCATACCGTTTAGATTTAGGGTACACTTGGTATTGGAGGTATTTTCTGCAAAAAAGGAAATGAAAATTAAAACTATAAAAAAGAAAATGCAATCTGTCTTTTGCGCAAGAATGCTGCAAAAATTAAACATAGAATTATTTTTTTATTTTTTCATCCTGAACAGCAATGAAAATGAAAAATAAAATGCAAATGAGAACTGGCGCTACCTGCTGGTCATTGAATTTTCATTTTCCACTTTGCATTTTCATTTTCAAGTTCTCAATATGCAAATAGCATGGTCAATGGGCAGGGCTTTGCATCTTGATTTCCCACAATTCTCTGTCATTCATAGCTGCAGCCACTTTGATCGATCTTTTCACCTTCATGCTGGGAGCTTCACAGTGAAATTGTCTCACACAATCTGAAGATCAAGCATAATTGTAGTTCTGAAGCTATTAATGTGCTATTTAAATACAATATTTAACATGACAAAAATTACCCTTCATTATGTCATAATTTACATTTATTTACACTGAAGTGGAAACAGGATAGTTTGTATTTGTGTTCTTTTGTAGTATTTTATAATTTACCCCTCTACCGTTGTCCTCACCTCCTCCTCTTCTGTCCTGTTGTTGATCGATGACTTGATTGGACTCTTTACTGTTATAACTAAATAAGCTGATTTGGTAGTGATTATTTTATTCATTATGAATACCTTCCAAAACCCATAATATTCATTTAATTCATGCTTCGTTACCATCATTTATAAGATTATTAATCCACCTTTTTAAGAAATATATGAGTAAAAAATATGAAATGTATTATCTATCAATTAATTTCATATTTATGAACAAAAGAATGAAATTTAAACAAATCGAAATCAATTTTCTGACCATCCTAAAAAGTATTGACCATACCATTCCAAAAATATAATTCCAAAATATACTTAAATAGGAGCAAAATATTTTTGAAATGCAGTTATTTTTATATCATTGTTACATATTATCATTATACAGTATTTGTATGTGTATGTGATCAGATAATTATTTCTATGAAATTTTTGTCATGCTAAGTATTGTAATTAAATAGCCAATTAGTTACTTAAGAACTACATGCGTGATCTTGGGATTTTGTGAGAAGGTTTTGATGTGAATCTCACAGTACGGAGGTGAAAAGACGAAAAGCACATGAATTAAACACAATTAAATTGAGAAGTATTCTATCTATTGAAGTGGCCACAGCTATGAAGGAAAAAGAATTGTGGGAAATTGAGGCAGAAAATGAAATTTATTTAAGCAGCAGGTGGTGACAGTGCTTATTTGCATTTTACTTTTCATTTTTACAGCCTCATTGCTGTTCAGGCTGAAAATGCAAATGCTGTTTTTTTAATTTACATTTCCTTTTTTGCAGAAAATACCTCCCATACACTTGGTGCTTTCCTCGGCACAGCTTCTAGTACTGTTGCATCTTTTTTATAGTGTAGTGCAGAACTACACACAGTACCAGAATTGTAGTGTCACTAATGCATCTTGTCTGAACACAGTGTCCTATAATTTATATTCAAAGTTTTTACCTTCTAGCCTAACATTTTATTTGCCTTTTTAATTGCTTCTGCAAGTTAGTTTGATGATTATTATGATATGGAGTCTCACACATGACAGAAGAGGTATGACGCCTCCAAAACGCTTCACTGACCAGGGCAAGCTCCTTTGCCTGCTTGGAAAAGGCCTCAACTTGATGAGCTTAACCCCAGCTTCATTGCTCTACCTCAGGAATTGCAGACATAAAAAGGATTAAAGCTTGTAAAATAAACTTTAATGTCACAAAATATAACCAAAGTCCCCACAAGAGGAAGAATACCTGTAAACCTATGGCTTGCATTAGCAGGGCAAACAATAAGTTTTCATAAATTAAGGATGTATTTGCAAAAAAATCAAAATAATAAAAAAAAAAAAGCTCAAAAGACCAAAACAGGGCACAAAAGATTTGCCTAAAAGATAATCCTAAACAAACAATATCAGAAAATGAAATCCAGAAATCAGAAAGCAAGAAATAATCAAAACCAATAATTTGAAAAGGTAAAGGCATACTTATGATCTCCACCAATAAACAAATGACTCTCACTCATAGGCCTTCTCAGTTTATATAGACAGAGAATGGGCTCAGGAGTAGTAGTGTCAGGGTGGTCTCACTTCTTGGGGCTCCACCCACAAAGAATGCGACAGCAGGAGCACCAAGCCAGCAGCTAATCGAACAAAGAGGAGGTAAAAAAAAAAACTGTATTTGTTTCCCATTGTATCACCATTTAAGAGGGGGTTTCGGAGGAGTGATCGCGTCTCCTTGGGGTGCGTTTATCCCCCCTCTTCACAACTTGAGCGCCGGAGACATGAGGGGGGTGGGTATTTGGTGAGCAAATCGAGCAGGGGGCAAAGCACCCTAGTAGCATTAAAATATTAAAAATAATAACACAAATACATCAAAACAACAAATAATACCATACTAACAATGAGAATAAACCCCTACGTCCTTTACAAAGCTTGCTCCCTACAGGAAAGTGTCTCCTATTTTGTATTTATAATTGATGTTCCTTTTGTCAACATGTGGCACTTGGCACTTTTGTATATTAAACAACATTTTCCAAGTGTTCGTCCAGTCCCGAAGCTTGTCTATCTATACTAATAAAAGGCAAAGCCCTCACTCACTCACTTACTCACTCACTCACTCATCACTAATTCTCCAACTTCCCGTGTAGGTAGAAGGCTGAAATTTGGCAGGCTCATTCCTTACAGCTTACTTACAAAAGCAGGTTTCATTTCGAAATTCTATGCGTAACGGTCATAACGGTCAACACTGTCCGCCATGTTGAACTTTCTTATTCATGGCCACATCTTCACGAAATTTGGTAGGCGGCTTCCCTGCACTGACCAAAACCAATGTACGTACTTATTTTGGTGGTATGACACCACTGTCAGCCACCATATTGAACTTTCCAACGTCACTAATTCTCCAACTTCCCGTGTAGGTAGAAGGCTGAAATTTGGTACTTATTTCGGTGGTATGATGCCACTGTATACAATGATGGCTTGGTATTAAAAATGGTCATTGTTTAAATTTTAGCCAATCTCAGATCTAAAATGACAATGCCAACATAATTATTACTTCGACTCTGATTAGAGCCGTAAATTATGGTTTGTTTTGAAAATTTGTTTGCCGGAAAAAATCAAATGAGGTGCGCCAAACAGCTGAGTTCACGTCTCACAGCCCTGTTTAAACAGGCAGCTCTTCATTACATCGGCCGAAAAGGTCTGTTTTAAGCACAAATCAGTGCCATAGTAACAAAATCCTTTCAAGGACTTAAAAAACCAAATAATTCTTTGCAGAGAAAGTATGGATTTCACAAACGTTGAATTTGTAGGCCGATTCGATAGGGCTCCCAGTCGCTACTAGACATATAGAATTAGTATTATAGAAAGACTATAATTAGTGTTTGTAATGCTACCCTTGTGTGTGCTGTATCAAGACAGGTAAATTATTTGAAATGACAATTGTACAAAAAAAAAAGTTGTTTCCTGCACAGTACATAGTTTTTATTGAACATAAAATGACTCTTGCCAGTGGCTACACTACCAATAAATTAATAAACAAACAGGCTGGTTCTCAATTTGTCCCATTTCTTTTATCAAATTATTAGTCAGTCATTATCCAACCTGCTATATCCTAACACAGGGTAACAGGGGTCTGCTGGAGCCAATCCCAGCTGACACAGGGCACAAGGAAGGAACAAATCCCCAGGCAGGGCACACGCACACACCCACACACCAAGTACATACTAGGGACAATTTAGGATCGCCAGTGCACCTAATCTGCATGTCTTTGGACTGTGTGAGGACACCTGGAGCACCTGGAGAAAATCCACGCAGACACGGGGAGAACATGCAAACTCCACACAGGGAGGACTCGGGAAGCAAACCCAGGTCTCCTTATTGCGATCGTGCTGCCAATCAAACTATTATTGATTGTTTATCCTTTACTCAGTTTTCATGCCATTTCCTGGCCTTTTGTTTAAGAATTGTTATCTGGCTCACTTTTAATGTGGTTACTCCTTAGAGGTAGTTCTGGTATATCACTACAGGTTTTGTATTCTGTATCTGAATAAGAGTTGGTTTCTCAATAGTTTTCAGTTTTATTTGTTATAGCAAAATACCCGCGCTTCGCAGCCGCGAAGTACTGCTTTAAAATTTTTATTAAGAAGAAAATGAAACCTTTTTAAACTGAGGGAAAATATACCAATAATTATTTGTTAAGGATCTCTTTGTAAACCAAATTGTGAGTTCGGCCCTCCGGTTGTAATATGACCAAGCTGTGCGCTGAGCTTAGTCTTGAGCATGCAACGTACAGTTGGCCATGTGAACAGTAATCTTGTTTCAAATCTCACAGCTTGGATTGCTGCTGTCATAATCGGTTTGAGTTTCATGGTTTGTTTCAATTACGACTGTATTTGTAGGACTTGTATTGAAGAGACATTCGGCATCTGTCAAGCGTTGTAAGCATACAATCGGTTTCATCAATAACTTCACATCCAGCTTTTGAGAGTTTAAACATTCATAAACATCAAAGTGTCCACTATTGAAATCATCACCTGTGAATCTAAGATGTTTAAGAGGCATTGGCCGTTGTCAAAAAGGTGTAAAATATTTGGCCATTTCGGTACACTTGAAAGCGACAACCGGACAATTCAGCAGCAGCAATCAACTCACATGCAGATGCATAGGTGAAGGGCTTAAGCATTTCACTCTTCTAGTGCTCCTGTGTAGTATAATTATCTCCTGTGCCATCATCAGTTCACACCTTGAACCTGTCCCAGTCATTCAATACATAAGACACAATGTTCCTCTGGATACCAAGAGTGAGCCTGATATGGCCGTGCAATATGCAACAAAGAAAATGGAAAAGGCAGGTGCCATCTCCGGGCATGGAAACCACTCGGTAAGTGACAGTTCTTTGATCGATAGTGATCACCTCGATAGACATGTTAATGGGGGTACGGTTGGAATGATTAAGGAAATGGGTACCTGAGCAATGTAAAGTAAGTCTAAAATACCTACACAATAACTATAATCGTAATAAATGAAAAATAAAACAGCGGAGAAGCCATGGATTAAATAAAAAGGCTGTAGTTATCAGCAGGGAGACGTGAATCCCATGGCGAAGCAAGAGAGGGAATGTAGAGACTGGAGCAACGGATGGCCTTATATAGGCAGGCAACCAACAACGTGAGAGGCGTTGGGATGGGGACCCAACGCCGCCTCACACGGTGCCCGAGCTGCAGGCTATGGACGTATATATGTACGTAAGTAGGATTCAGTTAGCACTGGGAACCCGCGTACCAAATTTCTTGAAGATGGGCCCATAAGTAACAAAGACCGTTGAAAAGTTCAATATGGCGGCCGACAGTGGCATCATACCACCGAAATAAGTACGTACATTGGTTTCGGTTAGTGCAGGGAAGCCGCCTACCAAATTTCGTGAAGATGGGGCCATAAATAAGAAAGTTCAACATGGCAGACATTGTTGACCGTTATCGGCCGTTATGACCGTTACGTGTAGAATTTCGAAATGAAACCTGCTTTTGTAAGTAAGCTGTAAGGAATAAGCCTGCCAAATTTCAGCCTACTACCTACACGGGAAGTTGGAGAATTAGTGATGAGTCAGTGAGTGAGTGAGTGAGGGCTTTGCCTTTTATTAGTATAGATAATTATTAAGACTAATTTTAATTTGCCCTTAAAGGTGTGCAATTTTTCTTATCTTGTTATTTTTATTAAATAAGTAGAGAACATTTTAAATCAAATAAGAAAATTTAATTTGTTTCCATTAAATTACAGTTTACTGTTTTTATTCTCAGCACTTTTTCATTTTATACAGTATATTGTTACAGTAAGTAGTGTGAAAGGCTACTATAGTGCTTAGCTGGTACATTTTATAGAGATACAACATTAATAATCAGACAATACCATGGTTCATTGAATCTCCAGCGGAGGTGTGAATGTCAAGACTAGGGAGTGAACCTTACCAAATATCCAATAAACCAGCTCTTTGTTATATATATACCCCTTCTGTCTAGTCCAGTGTCACTAAGAAATAAGGTTCCATTTAGGAGCAACATCTGCTGCTAATGGAAGTAGGCAAAGTAAGCCAAAATCAGAATTACAATACATTTCTGCACATTCCTATCACAACATGGGACTTGATTATGCTGTACAGTCATGTTCTCATTATAAAACAGCAAAATGTTTTTTGGAGTAAACATACAATCATTTTACATAGTAATGTGTTTGTTCGGTGACATTGCAAGTAAGGGCTGCTAAATCCATTTTAAATTACTACAGCAAGAAAAGAAGTTTATGGAGAATAGTATAATTTTATAATAACCATTAAACTTTGTTTGTTTGATAACAAATTATTTTTTCCTTTTACATGTAAATTGGAAAACGTAATTTCGAAACAACAGTTGAAAGTGGTGTATGCAGAACATTACATTCTCTACATAATGTTATGAGTTCAAAATGTTGGCCCTGCTAAAATATTTTTCCTATATATACTCCTTTGGTATATCTAGAGACCCTGGTAAAGCAAAATCTACTGAAGTGAAGCTTCTCATGTTTCACAAAGTTAATAAATGTAAAGAGTTTTATTTGGAGTAAGCGATAAGTTTTTGAGTTATCATTTCTTGCTCTATGGTTGAGAGACATGGACGCTATCCAATGACCTGAGACAAAGAATGGACTCCTAAGGTACTGTGTCTCTTCGGATAATTCTTAGGTACCGCTGGTTTGACTTTGTGTCGAAAGAGCGGTTACTCATGGAGTCCCACATGAGGCACATTGCCTGCATTGTGAGGGAGAGTCAGTTACAGTGCTACGTCCATGTGGCACGATTCCCCGAGTGTGATCCGGCTTGCAGGATCTTCATTGTTGAGGACCCAAGTAGCTGGACCAGGCCAAGGGGACAGTCATTTAACACCTGGCTATGGCAGATAGAGGGTATAATCTGCCAGGGGGGCTGCCAAAAAGGATCCTGAGCTATTTCATCATGTGGTAGGTGTGGCAACGCGCTGTACCAGTACATGCTCCCCAACCTGACCTGACCTGTCTGACATTATGACACACAGACAGAAACACACAAATGCAAGACAACACAGACATTACTCCAAAGATATTCAAGTGTTCACGGTTACCAAAAACATAAATATTGTTAGAAACTTTAATTTGAAATGTGGGGCTGGACACATACTTTCTATATGTATATCTGTTACATACATAGAGAAAGTAATGCATAATTCCAGCCCTGACTAAGGAGGATACAAGCAAGACAGCTATCACTGTTTGAATAAAATGCACAGCTCAGTAGTTTAATGTCAATGTCAATTTATTCATACAGCATATTTAAAACAACATATGAATGCTGTGGCCAAAGTGCTTTACAATAATAGAATAAAAGAAAACATACAAATAACATAAATTGAAATGTTTATTGGGTAGATTCACTTTGTTACAATGCTGGAACCAGGGTTTGATTCCTGCTTGGGTGTACATTTTACCTGGAGTTGCCAGTTTACCCTGTAAAAGCCAGAGCATCCTCTAAAGCACTGTGACTTCCTCTTACCTCCTGAAGAAATGCTGAGCTGAAGATAATGAATGGATCCAGAGCAAGTGTGGGCATATGTGTGAGTCTGCATTACAGTGGAGTGGCTTTCTATTCAGGGTTGATTTCTATTTTTTTTAGACGCCTGCACTTCACAATCCAGAAATAGAGTGGTTTATAAACAGGAAGGATCTGCAGCCTTATTACTACAGACAAATGATAAAAGAGAAATACTGTAGAAACCTGCAATTACCATAATATATACATGACTATGGAATATTGTCAATTGTTTTCAATTTATTAGCATAATTATATGCTTATTTATTTATACTACAATTTCAGTGCAATATAAATTAATTGAATTGTGAGTACTGCACTTAATTTCAAGCAATTTAGTAAGCATGTTGAAATCTCTAGACTGACTTACTAGTCCCCCCACTTTGGCGACAGTGTTGCAGTGTGGCACCTTGAAAGTTTATAGACAAGCTGACACGTGCCAAAGTGCATTTGTACTGTCACTCTGTCTGGAGGACACCTGGCTATTACCGATCTCCTTGGTGATCCCACTGTTACTAAGCGACAGAAAGCCAATACAGTGCTGAAGATGCTTCTGTAGCAGGCCTATGCAAATGTGTTTTAAGTGATTGATTTTCTGAATGCATTCTGTGTATGCTGGCATGCAGGCATTGGTACCCCTTACCAATGAGCTTGTAATTGTGCTGTCAATTCATTGGCTGCCAGCCAGGAGGACCACTGCATACATCCTTTGACTTGTTTTCTTTTTAAATGTTTGGGATTAGCATTGATTTGTCTATATAAATTTCTATATTTATATATATTTAATATATTTATATATATTTAATATATTTATATATATATATTCTATATTTATCTATATATGTGAATTTCCCCTTGGGATTAATAAAGTATCTATCTATCTATTTATCTATCTATCTATCTATCTATCTATCTATCTATCTATCTATCTATCTATCTATCTATCTATCTATCTATCTATCTAGGGCATTTATTTTGTAGGGTATTGCTTTTTCCTGGATTTGCAGACTTTGTGTTTTATTAGCTATGAACAGTCCATTGACAGTAGCATCATTTACAAATGTTTTACTTCATGTGCTAAATTAATTTAGTTAGTGTAATAATAATGATATAAGAGTAAATTCCTATTTTTCCTTTTTAAGATCAGGATGTATTATTGTAGGGCTTGTTGAATACTGGCAGCATTTAAGGATACATATTCTATGATGTGTGCTATAAATAGCCTTTAGAAACATAAATAATATATTAATGTAGAGGACAGAAAGCGTGTATAATTAAATTAGACACTGCAGAACACATGGATTAAAAATGAAACAGAAGTAATGGAGGGATGAAATTCAGTACTGGGGCACTTGGGTGAAAGAATCATTCTTTTTGTGAACTCAGCTTCAAGCATCACATTCCAGGAAGAAGCTGCTTGATCTTGGAAGCAAAGGGAACAAGCATATGGGTTATTTTGAAGCACAAGCATATTTTTTCAAAAGAGGATTTTTAAGCATTTCTGTTGGCAGTTTGTGTTCAATAATGCAAAGCCTAGCTGCTGCTTTCTTCCCTGGGGAAGTTAGCCTTCAGCAGCCCAGTGACAGTGTGCAAATACAGTAAGTGTGTGCATGCATGTGTGTGTTTGTGAGGTTGTGCGTTCACTTCCTTTAAATGCAGATCTAGGAAATCTAAATCATGCACAAGCAGTGGTAATACTGAGGTAACATTTATAGCTGCAATATATGCATGAATAGCCCTGCAATTTACTGGCGTACAATGTTTCTAGGACAGGCTTTCCAGCCACCACCACAACTCTGGAATGAGAGTTTCAGAATGTTATGTTCTATAGGCCTTGAATATTCTGTTGTAACTCCCATTAGGATAAAGCAATCTGAACCATAAAAATACACTATAACCTTGACGTATGTGTGATCGATTGCATTACATACAATGTTGGAAGTGGTTTCCACTTTCTGCCAGACACATTTCGACATGGTGCTCCATGTTCCTGAATGTATCAGCAAGCGTCTTGGGGGAATAACAGCAGCTTCATGTTGGATGTTTTCCTTCAAATCTTTCACAATGCAAGGCTTGTTCCAATAGACTTTTCCTTTGAGCATATGCCAAAGGAAGAAGTCTGGTGGTGTCAGATCTGGCGGTGGCCAAAGCCCCTTTGAAATTACCCTGTTGCCGAAGAAGGACTCAATTTCTGCCTTGCTCCTTGCCGATGTGTGACACGTTTCTCCATTTTGCTGGAAGTAACCTTTCGTTAACTCACGATCATCTAGTTGATTCTGACATTGCTTAAATGAATTGGTGACCCAATAGATTTGCACCATGAAGACGTGCCGCTCAATACTGTACACCACCATCCTGATGAGAAGTCGAGTGACTGAGACAAGAGGTATGGGCGGTATGCACCCAGAAATTGCAAATAGAGGTTAAGTGTTGTGATGACTGTCTGGTGCCTATCTCTTTGCTCCCACACAGGGGCATCCCGGCTTGCATAAAGCTCCATATACCGAGGAGCACATTGCACGTTGTTTCATTCAGATTGCTTTGTACTAGCCAGAGTTATTACAGAAAAATCGGGGCATCTTTCGAGTGAATCTCCCAATATATATATCCATCCATCCATTTTCTAACCCACTGAATCCAAATACAGGGTCACGGGGGTCTGCTGGAGCCAATTCCAGCCAACACAGGGCACAAGGCAGGAACCAATCCTGGGCAGGGTGCCAACCCACCACAGGACACACACAAACACCAAGCACACCCTAGGGCCAATTTAGAATCACCAATCCACCTAACCTGCATGACTTTGGATTGTGAGAGGAAACCAGAGCACCCAGAGGAAACCCACACAGACACGGGGAGAACATGCAAACTCCACGCAGGGAGGACCCGGGAAGCAAACCAGCAGTACTACCACTGCGCCACCGTGCCACCCTATTATATATAGGAAAACCCAATTTAACCTAAAATATCCAAACCTTAGCTAGAGTAATGACAGGGTCGAATGAGCAACAAAATAATATTCATAATTCAAGCCAAGATAAAAACAAAAATACCCAATAAACTAAACCTCATATTAAATCACATTTCAGGTAACTCTTACATGCTTGGGGCAAAGGCTAATGCCACAGTCAGACGAGGCATCTAAGGTTCTTTTATTTATGTCAAGCGAGTACAACTCTAACATCTCCAACAAAACCAAATGAAATCTCTTTGGGTAATAACCAGTGGTTTTTCTGTCTTAAGGGCCTGAGGGGCACTCCAGATCCCCCAAATTTGTAATTTAGGTATTTTCCAATTTTCTGTCATATGCTCAATATATTTACTAACATATAAAATATTGCTTCTTTTGGTGTATGAAACTGGTTCTGCAATTTACTCTGTACCTTTGGGTCTGTGCATACATGTCCAACTTAAACCTTCCAGTTTAGTGATGGGCTTGAAGGTCATGGCTGATTTAATATAAGACCCATCTATTGTCTTTTCTTTTTTGTTTTAAATTGCACATTTTTGCATTTCACTTTTGCCAGCCAAGGCCATGCAGTACATAACAGCAAAAAGATATAAAACGTTCAATACCATTTACTCCCTTAAAGGTAACCACAGTGGTTTAAAAAAGAAAGAAGATCAATTGAGGTCATCAGTGGATTCCCTCAGGGGTCTTTCCTAGGACTGTTGCTTTTTCTGATGTACTGTACATTAATGACATAGATTTTGGTATATTTAGTAAACCTGTGAAATTTGCACATGATACTAATATTGGAGCAATGACAAACAGTGGGGAGGCAGAAAAAACAATTCAGAAAGACCTTCATAATTGGACAAACACTAAGAAAATGTAGTTTAATGTAGAAAAGTGCAAAGTGCTACATGTGGACAAAATGAACTTCAAATAAAAATACGTACAAGATACAAAAAGTAACCTGAGAAAAGAATTTAAAGGTTTAGGTTAACAGCACATTTTCATCATCTAAGCAATGTACAGAAGCAATTAAAATGGCAAATAAAATGTTTGGTTATATTGTAAAAATTGTGGAATATAAATAATAGGATTTTATGCTCAGATTATCGAATGCACCAGTGAGACCACATCTCAAGTGTTTTATGCAGCTCTAGTCACCACGCTACAAGAAGCAAAATAGCACTAGAAGTTGTGCAGAGGAGAGTAACCAAGTGTATCCCTGGATTTAAGGACATGCTGTACTCTGACAGACTCAGAATTAAACCTGTTTAGTCTTGAGCAGGAGAGACCACCTGGGGATCTAATCCAAATTTTCAAAATTCGCAAAGGCATTAATAAAGCAGATCCAGCAGAATTGTTTTATCTTAATGGTGAATTACATACTCAAGGAAACAAATGGAAATTAAGGAGATGGGACTGAAACCAAAAAACACTTCTGTGGGAATCTGGAACAAACTAACAAGCCACGTAGTTGAAGCAGAACAACCTCAACAACCTTTTAGAAGTCTCTGGATGAGATATTGGGACAGCTTAGCTGTTAGCAAAGCAAAACAAGCTTGATGGACTAAATTGTCTCCTCTTGTTTGTCAAATTTCTTATGTTCAATGTGAGAAATTTATTGTTCACAAGACATGAGGCTGCATCTTGATTTTCACCCACTGCAAAGGAGGAACTTGATAAATTTTGAAAAGTCACCAAGGAAGCTTTTGTGTGCTCTTACTACATTTTTCAAATAAGCCAAGAGTATGATGTTCCTGTTTCAATGAAGTGCAGAATCATACTGCAGAAAGAACAAGGGTTTATTTCCCAAAACCAATTGATTTTAGTGTATAACGAACAAGATAGCGGACAAAGTAGATAGAGAACAACTGGGTTTTTCCCACAGGCCTTCATTATCTGACTTTTAACGAATGAGTTTAAAGTACCGGTAATTCTTTTTTGGCTCCTCACCAGCATCTGTGTGAGAAAGGCAGTTGATAATAGGAACATTGATTGCACATATTTCAATTGTAAAAATATATATTACTAGCCAACCTGCGGCGTAACATACGCCGCATAATCAAGCCTGTTTTTTAATGATTTTTAAGCACAGAGAGAAAATTAACATTTGAAAAATCGGTAATGTAATAAATCAGCAAGAAAATCAACATTGTAACAATGCACGGAACAAACCAACACACAATCGTCCGTGACTGAAAACTGGCGGATTGCAATCGTGCCTTCTCTTGCCAGACGGAAGGATGGGGGTGCACGGCACGGAGTGTGGAACGGGAGGAGAGGAGAAGGACGTCCATTCAGCTCCCTCCGTCATGCTAGTCTGCTGAATTTTCGTTCAGTATGTACTGCCCGCTCATGTGCCCACCTCCAACTTGTCACTTGAGTTGTTGGCTGCTTTTCTATATATAATCCACCAAGGCACCCAACCACAGTAGTAGCGAGGTGGGAGGGGGGTGTGCACAAAGGGTAGGGACGCAACCAGTGGGAGCGTATGAGTCATACTTAGTGGGAATTCCACAGTTTGCAGCCCGAATGGGGTTCAACGGCTTACCCACGCCTCTCTGCGCCGGGTAGACACACGCTCAATCTCATGCATAATTATTTATTGAATGCTAAACACTTCTGGAAAGACACGGTTGTCTAAAATGGGTTGGTGTGAGAATACAACAGTAAGTGAATGAAAAGATGGAACTCTGGAGAGAGCAAAATACAACACAATAGTGATCCCGCGGCATAACAAACGCCACATAATTATTTATTGATGGTTGAACACTTCTCGAAAGACACAGTTGTCTAAAAAAGGAGGGTTTGACGATACAACAGAAAGTGAATGAAAAGATGGAACTCTGGAGAGAGCAACATATAATTGTCAATGAGTGAAGAAGACGCATGTTTGTCGCGGATGCGAATTGCTGCATGTAGCGTGTAAAACAGTTTGCTATGGTGCACGCGGTCGTAACCGAAAACTCGGTTTTTAAAGACTGTTTACTTCATTGTGTTTTAACCTCATTTGTAAAGGATTGTTTTAAGGATCCCATGTGATACCCCTCGCAAACTGTTTTACACGCTGCATATGGCGACTCACCTCCACGAGAAACATGCCTCTATGAACTGTCAAGGTTGCTCGGAGGTACATGAGGCCTCTACGACAGACGAATATAAATGACGCCGTTCTTTCTGTGTCATCGCGCCCGAGTTGGTGGGCGTGGCTCTGCGAGTTGTCGTATCCAATGGTCTTGGAGTTGGTGGGCGTGGCTCCTCCCTGCGTGCGCCATAGGTCTGTTACTTGTCAGCGGCTTAGTGAATCCACACCCCTTCCGGCGCGCTTTCCATGGGTGTCTTGCCTTTCCATGGGTGTCTTTCCTTAGTGAATTATATATATAGATATTGTTGAACATATACAAATATAAAAAAGTAATACAAAATCAATGAAATCATTAAAAACCACTCAAAATAAAGAACAAATTAATTTAATCTATTAGTCAAAAACCATCAAACCACATCAAAACCATGTCAAAAACCGCCAAACCATGACTTTCTCACAATTAATGAATATTTAATTAACATTAATACTGATTAACTAAATATGAAGGTGTTACATAAAGTACTGTATACATTAAACACATTTATCTTGTTGCTGTGTCAATGATTTATGGACTTTCTTTGTGGACACATGCACCAGGCCAACCAGGCTCTAGGCCTTTTTTTTTTTAACCATATTTTCCTATTTTGCCTGTCCTTTATTTCTTGTTTTGTACTTTCAGACACTTTTTGTATTTTTTACTGCACGTGAAATAAGAAGACAAAGTTATAGTTACTGTATATGTATTTGATGTTTTAAAACAAAACAAAAAAAAAACCAAAAAGATAATGTCAAACAGACACTACAGATTTTCAAAAGATTAGTTAAAAAATAGATCAAGCTAAACATTTCTGAGGATATATTCTCCGATGTTCAGTCTGTCCTGGTGTCCCTCCCTCCTGTCTCTTACCACTTCAATGTTGTCTTCCTCTGTCCCCTTAATGTCATCTTGCTGATGCTCTTGAGGAAGTGGTATGTCAGCAGGTACTGTAATGTTGTGCAGCATAGCACATACAACAATAACAACACAGCAGACTTCAGGGGAAAATGTTAGACCTCCTGAGGGCTTCCTTAGCCATGGTTTTAGGATACAAGAATGAAGTTAGTAGATATTTATGAAGAGAATACTCACTGTTCCCTAGTAACCAGCCAGCAGCCAACACACCATTCCCATCTGATGTACAATACTCTAGAGCTGAACTAGATATAAACATCATGTGCACTCCCAAGCCACTTGGCCACAATGTCTGTAAAAAGTTCCTGATGGTCAGTTGCAAATCATATGGACAATTTGCACTGAGAATGCTTTTTGGCAAGTGTAGATGGGATTCGAGAGGCTGGAAGTATACATGGGGATGAGCATTCTTCTGTCCACTGCACCTTCAATGCCAGGTATGCCTGCAATGGCATAAAAACAATTTTAGTGTCATGCAAGGCACTCCCTCCAGTTGGAAATTGTGTGTAGCTGCAGCATAATAGTAATCTAGTCACTTCATGCATAGATTTGGACACAGCAGACTTGCTCAGGCCATGTGCATCACTGACAGTCTACAGGAATCCACGGGTTTCATAAAAAAGGGAGAGCTGCCAAAAGCTGCACAGTATAACTGTATGCAAAATTCTGGTGTGTTCCCCTTTTCAAGTTGTCCTACACCAGATTAAGAAGGGTCTGTGTTTTACAAAGGGCAGCCTGCATTTCTGTATTAATCGTAGATTACTGAAATGGTCCACGGGGTTCATGTCTGCCTTCAAAACAGTATTTAGACCAGCAACTTGGATTTTGGAGGGTTTGGTCTCAAATGATGTCTCCGGTTGATTGGTACAATTCTCTGGATAACTGCCATTGTCATCATTGGCACTAAGGGGTGATCCACTTTCCTACATTAAAGAATGAAACTGATAACACAGAAAATTTGATTGGCTAAGTAAGTAAAGTCGGGGTTTGATTTTACCGTATAATTTCCCATATTTTATAATGTCGGTCGGAGAATTTGAATATGTCAAAACTCACACTATTGGTCCAACAGATTATGATATGCTAATGCCCAACTGAGAAAGCAACCACAGAGCACATCACCTTTTTTTCTATGTATTGTTTCTATGTGACCACACAGTAATACCCAAACTATTCCAAAGCGACGTCTGCTCTTTTTTGTGTTTTTTGTATCTCGCACCCTCATACACCTTTATTGTAAGAGCGTTCTATCAGAAAAAAATATGAAGTTGGTTTTAAATTAAAAGTCGTTAAACTTATGAAAGAAATTGGTAACTGCGCTGCTGCAACAAAATTCGATGTGTCGGAGAAACTGGATTGGAGGAAGAAAGAAGAGGTAGAAAAAAAATTAAGCGTCGCATTTTTGATTTTTGATTTTATGATTGATATTTCAGGTTTCAAGACCCAACTTATACGCGAGTATATTCATCTGATAAATTTGTAATGCAGACAGGTGAACTGACCTGCCTGCCAGGATGGAAGGCCATACATTGCCCAGCCAGAAGAACATCATTCCAGTGTGATTTATGAGATGGATAAATTTCCTGGCTAGTATGAGTGTTGCTCTCTGCCTCAGGTGTCAGGCAGGGATAATGGAAGGACAATGGGAGAGTGATCCTTGGGGGGGAAAAAGTCTCCCGGTGGACTAGGTGGTGGTGCTCTGCTGGCATGCCCCCAGTTTGTGCTCCCAGAGGCCACTGGGGTTGAGGATGTCAATCCTACTTTATAGCTGCTTAGCCTCATCTGAAAGTGATTCCTTGCAATATGATGGTGCAATGCTGTGGCACAGGATATACTTCTGGGATCTGGCATTACATGACAAGTCTTCCTTACCCAGGGAGTTGGAGTTTGGAGGTGGTAGACAAGGCTTACCTGGAAAAAGTGGAAGGAGACAAAAAGGAAGGAAGGAACATATCATATTGTATTGTACTGTGCTAAACTGGACTGATTAAAAGAAGCCTGATAATGTACTTTTACAAATAACTTTATTTAACCCCATGACTTGCTGTTTTTGTTAGATCTGAGGTTCAGGGCTTGGATATGCCCCCTAGTAGCCACAATATACATACATACGTTGTAAGAAAGATGCTATATAGTGCCCGACCCGACACAGATTAGACACAGGAGACACGTGTAAAATTAAATAAATTTTTATTTTCTTCAGCTGTGAGACACGTCTTCCCCGTGTCCCACTAGCCCAACACAGTCCCACGAATACAATAAACACTAATTTCTCCTCTTCTTTTTACTCCACCACTCTTCACCAAGCTTCGTCCTCCTTCCACCCAACTCTAGCCACTGAGTGGTGGTCGTTGGCTCCCTTTATAGTTCTCCTGGAAGTGCTCCAGGTGCTTGATCCCTGATATCCGGCTGCACTTTCTGGTGTGACGAATTGGTTGCCCACACGGGCTCAGGAGTCCCAAATACAGCGCCCCCTGGCGGTACCTGTGGGACCCAACAGGGCTGCACCCAACTCCAATTCCCAGGATGCCCTGCGGGAACCTGAGACACTGTTCCACACCAGGGAGGTGGCCATCTAGCGTTCAGGGGGAGGTATTGCACTGTCCATGGCTGTTCCCCCTGAATATAGTGTGTAGGAGTGTCCCGGTTAGGTAAGGACCCCAAGCCCCGTCACAATTTCTAAATAAGAATGTAAGGACCCGGAAGAATGCAGTCTGTGAAACAAGAAATTTTTTGTGTATGTCACTTACACAACGCTAAGGAGAAAATAACTGTGAGCTACAGTGTGTTTGTAATAAAGAACCGATCTGCACATCTGGATACAGTGAGTAAGAGATTTTCCAGTCAAAAGACTGGGAGAGATTAACAATTTCCTGGTACCCAAAAATCCACATCTAATACCTGTGGATCTGATTTAATGGGAGGTTGTAAAAAGCAAAATGAAAGCGAATCATTATAGGTCTAACAACAACAATGCTGAATGGGTAAATGTCTGTATTTCTATATTTTATACAAACACCTGAACAAAATATTTCATTTACTTTGTCTCAGTAATGTGAGTGGTTACAATAGAGTAGATAGCATTAAAGGTTTCCATTTAGAGAAGCTAATCTCAAGATAGTTACTTTATACACCATTAAAGTGGGAATCACCTGTTGCCAAGCAACCTTTAATATCCACCATACGGTAATTTTGCAGAGTTGGGTTTTTTTTCCGTCATTTTTTTTTTCAAAGATGGAAAAAGCTGTACAAACAAAATCTATCTTAGTTGTACAAACTGAAAAAAAAGCTTCTTTGGGAACAGGATATTATGTTTGATGATAGTGGTTGCAGTTTTTCACAAAATGAGATTTGGAAATGTTTTATACGTTAAGTTGATGGTGTTTAACCAAATAGCTACATTGGTTTGGTGAATTTATATTGCTGTTCACAACTTGTACTCTTCAGCTACATAAAATAAATACATAAATATTAATGTTACGAGTTAGTGTCAGGGTTTAATATTAGAAGTAATCTCATTTTGATTCATCAGAGTTTTAAATCAGGTTCTGCTACATATTTTCTTACATAAATCCTATATAACATTTCAACATATCTGTTTGCATGTTGTGGTAATGCCGCCTTCAGTCATCCATTGGAGTAACACAATGAATTAATAATGTTAGGATAATTTTTATTTTATTATTATGCAAGTTTTGGATTGAGTAGCACAGTGGTCAGCATTGCTGCCGGGATCTGGGTTCAGTTCCAATCTTGTTAACTATCTGTTAGGAGTTTAAATATTCACTTTGTGACCATATAATGTAGGTTTTATTCTGGTACTGTGAGGTATGTGTGCATTTCAGGAAACTTCTCTCTGAAAAACTCTGAATTTCCAGTATTAATGAGTTTGAAAGTGTGTATGTGTGAAAGATTGCTCTAATGAACAGGCACCCTATTCTGGCTTATAACTGAACAGAATGAACTGGTTTAGAAAATGAATGGATTGGTTTTTGAATATTTGTACACTTCCTTTATCTTTTTGTTCCGGTACTTTCAACATTGATTTCGGGTATTTATTAATTATTTTTTCAATCTTACTTATTCAAAAGCAGGGTTACAAGTAGCCAAAGCAAGGTGCAAAACCCAGTGCATCAGAGACCTCTTGTGGGATGGAGTCTACCCACACTGCTACCTGTAGGCTTCTGTCTAAACAGGCCTAGCAATTGGGAGCTTACTTTTAAAGTTCTCATACTATGAATGTCACAAAGTCTCAACAAGGGAGAGAAACCATTACAACTGGGACTTATAAACAGTAGGGTAACCATGAATCATCATAAACTGAAAGTTTATTAACAAAAATAGAGAAGTATAGCAGAAATGCTCACAAAAGCAAAATGAACGTGTTTATAAAGGTAATCCAAGGTAACTAACTCAAAAACAGAAATGAAAAAAACAAAGGCAGATAATTCACAAAAAGCAATAAATATTAAATTCAATACTCTAACACTGGGTCTCAATTCTGACTTAAAATATAAAACCAGAAGGAGAGGCAGCAACATTAACATCAGAGTGGCTGCTTCTTCTGGTGCTCCATCCACAAAGCACACGAAATTGCAGCTTATTAAACAAACAATAAACAAAACTAATAAAAATGGAAAATAATAATTCAAAATTTAAAAAGCAACAAAAAAACACAGAATAAATACAAGCCAAGGAAAAATTCCTGGCTGCAACACATCTTTTTGGACCCCTCAAATCCTAAAATCACAATGGGGTGGGGATCCCTGAAAATTAATTTCAAAATCATTTTCTGGTGTTATAATTGACTCAGCATCCATTTCTTTCTTTGTGAGAAAGCATTGTAACAGCCAGCAGACAGACTGGCTATGAAGGCAACTGAACTGTGTGCATTTGACAGGCTAGGTGGGGCTGGATACTTAAGAGGCAGAAAGACGTTCAGCAGGGAAAGGAAACAAATCCTTTGATAGATTTCAGTAAGAAGGCAGAGACTTTTAGAGGAAAAATTAGAAATTAGAGTTCCTCGCAGCTATTAGTTTTTTCTTGGTGCTTTGTCTTCATAGAGTAATATCTTACTCTACTTTCCCCTTTTGTATTATTAATATGTAGCCCTTTTCAGAATGCTTCAGTCTCACAGACTTACCACTGTTTATAAGGTATTATAGCATATAACTTCTCCCCACCTTCCCTTCTACATGTATAACCTCAGGCAATTACGTGTAGTAAAAGACAAGCAGAAGTTAAGTTACAATTTAAATAAATTTTTAATAATATTCATAAATAATAACAATAAGCAAAGTACATTTGAATAATGACAACCATACAACCTGATAAATGCTGATGTGTAGTTTCAGGCAGCACACAGACTTGTTTGTTACTTAAAATGTCTCTAGTTAAGTCCTTGTTTTTGGTCAGCTTTCTTCAGAACAGGCCGCATGCCTGTCTCAATTTGGCTGCCGAGCTGTGCTCTTCATTGTGTTGTCCTTTTCAGTTCATGGTGTGTGAGATGCTCTTTCATCAGATGTCTGTAAGCGAGAAAGAGGGAGAGGTAAAGCAAGCAAATTTATTGATTCTCTGTCCAAACCCTACAGCCAATAGGGTGTCATGGTACTTAATGGCTTCTGATATAAACCAATTCCATACAGCCATATTTCAGACCAAAGAGGCACAGAATACCTTCACACCTGCCCCCAAAACGATTTGTTGAGCTGATATTTGCTAGCTAGGCAGTCTGGCTATCCTGTGGGGGTTGATTGAGAGAGTCGTGCAGAGAAACATTTTCCAAACTTGTTTTAGGCACGTCCCCCAACCCTATTGTAAAAATTACAAAGAGACTCAGTCCTAAAAGGGAGTGGGGGTGCTTAAACATACAAATAAAGACATACAAAATATTTATCAACCTATATGCAAAATTACACACTACAACACTTGGTCTTAGTCAGGCTGGCGACTAATGGTGGATGGCTGATACTATGATATTGACAGGGTTCACATTGTAGGTAAAGACTTCTTTATCATTGAAATAGCAAGCATCTGTATCTGTGAACTTCACAAAGAATTACAGCACTAGTTTGTGGCAGGGTGGAATATTTATATATATCTTACAATGACATTGAGGCAAATGATAAATAGCCATTTTAGTGTTGTGTACTGTGTGTATGTGTTGATAAAAGTGGATGTTCCACATTTGATTGTAGATTCTGTATCTATGTATGATTTACCTACAAAGAATTGTCAAGCTCTAGGAGACTGCATTCTACAAAAAGAATTTATTATAAAATCCTTAGCACCAGAGTAAGATTTCATTGTTTGGCCAACACTAAAGAATTAAAGGGACTTCTTTATTATCAAAGGATATTTTGCAAACAGGAACAAAGCATTGAGTTCATGACAGGAAACAACCTTAATGGATACATCAGTCCTTCACAATAGCGCGTTTTTGTTACATGTCTGTATTATGCTTCAGACATTTTTAATTAAGTGGCGTAGTCTGATTCTTAAATGTTTTCTCTTTTAACTCTTATTCCCAAATTTTCAAGCAACCTTAATTTAACACTATTTTTGGGAATACATTTCTTATATTTTCTGTTTACTAAAGTGACATTTCTATTTATTTTAGGATTCCTGTGGTGGCTTCTAGTAAATATTTTCCGGGCTTAATTCAAATCTAATTTTTAACTCTGAAGACCCTGAACTCTGCATTTTTATATTTTTATTATTACCAAATTACTATTAGGAAAGGCCTGCTCATTTTAATAAATGTAGCATTTTTTTAAATGTAAAAGGGGTCTATAATACAAAATTAAAGTCTAACATGAAATTCCCAAAAATCTACACATTCACAATGTGATTGAATGGAGTGGCTTTTGATTAATTTTCTTTTCTTTTTTATTTATAGTTTGGATTTGCTTAAATGGCCATTTCAAATGTTAATCCATGCTTGAAGTATTTTTATTCTGGATTTTTCAAATATCCTTTGTCTGTAATAACTGTCGAAAGTCTTAGTTCCTAAATATAACATTACTGAAATATACAAGGGTTATGCGAAAAAGAAATGAGCATATTGGTATTACCATGAAATTCCTTATACTATTAATATGTGTGATATTGTAACTAGTAGTTCTGTCTGTAGTCTAACCGTTGGAAAAAGGCAGACATGAACAATTTATTTAGACAGTGTGTGGTGAGAGAATTTCTTTTAGAGGAATAAATCCCAAATGCTCACCTTGATGTACATCTTCAACATTTTTGCCAAATAGGGAGATAGATAAACAATAAAGAGTTTAGAGTCCCAAGTTGGGAATACCTCATCTAATGAGAGTTACTTGTGCTTGACAAAAGTATTTAACAGTAGTTGATTTTATATGATCTTCAGAATATAGTATTGATAATTACCTTTGAAAGGTCAGGTGATTAGGAGCTGCAGATGGTAAAGATATACTGTACATGGAGTAAGCAGGGGACGGCAGATATTCTTCCAGGTCAGCAACTTCGAAACTGCTGATAAAGTGGAGTGATATAAGAACCCTCTGACATCTTTTACAACTCTCTTCTGCTACTTGCTTGGTCCCGTCAGGCATGGTGAACAGTCACGCCCTCAGCAGTATGTATACACAGATGACTGCATGGGCACTAGCTGTGTCAGACGATGATTAGAGCACTTAAAAATGAGGAAAATAACAGTGATTAGATACGTATCTGTAAACTGCATGTAACAAAACCAACATGGATTAAACTGATGAATAAGTCAGAGAGGAACAAGGTATGACACTCACGGAACTGAGAAGTGTGTTACTCTTTACACATGGCTGGAATTGAGTTCTACTGCAGTTAAATCTTCACATTTCTAGAATGAAAACAGAAATACATCAATCAAGAAGGGGATTTTGTAGAAAATGAATGGAAGGCTTGAAGATTTGATTGACATGCCAGTATTTTTTTATTTTGTTTTTGAATTGTAAAATTAATATGCTCATTACTTTTAATACAACTGTTGCATCTGCAGAATATTACTTTTTATAGTTATGTGCAATCATTTTAATATGATTCATACTGTAGAAACAGAACAGAAAAATATAACTGTATTTTGCACAGTTCTGATATTACTCAACTAAAAAAGTAAATAATTTGGTTTTACAGAAAAGCCCATAAGCTTAAATGTGACATGTTGTAGTACAGTCATTCATCATGAAAAAAACACTACAAATTATTATTATCACCTTCATCAACACATCTAGACATTAAATGAATATTAATAAACCATTATTCGCACACAGAAATTCGGTGTATTTATAGGGTGTACATACTTATTTTTAACATTTCTCTGCTTTCTTTCTCTCTTTCTTGTTTTCTCTGTGCTTTAATTCTCTTCCATACAGTGTAAAACGTTGTCTGGAATCTGTGACCACATCATCTCCCTCTCCTCTGACTCGCTCGTTTCACAGTCTGCTCATCTGGAAGTTGTCCATCTTTCCAACATCATGCCCAGTGAAGGCCTGGTATGTAACTTCTCTCTGTGGCTTGTGTAGTAAATCACATACACTCTACTACTATGGAGTTTGAAAGCAGTCTAAATGTTATAATCAAACTAGGTCCAGTAAAAATGGATTTCCATTCTGGGCTCAGTCTTCTGGTGAAAGAATTTAATTTGCACTGATGCATTTTGTATTAACTTCCATGAAGATTCACGTAATGTAGCTGAACTTCAATATTCTAAAATGTTCACTGAGCTTGCTAAATTCTAATATATTAGATGTGGAGATGTAGCAACTTCTATCTTGACAGCGAAAGGGGTTACCTTGACTAGCCCAGCCTAAGACCTAACACTAAAGTTATATTTTAGTTATACTGGCTCTGTTCAACTACTTACAGATATCACAGCCTAGAATAGTTTGTGAGAGTTATTTTACTTGATAGTGCTGAAATAAAACCTTGCCAGCAAATTGAGTCACCTCAAGGTTAAGCTCTCACCTACTAGATCAAACAACTGACATGTGCATGGTGTTTATCTTGAGGGTAGAGTGTATTTCTTATGTCCTCAGTAAATAAAACCCTCCTATATTTCTTTATTTTCTTGATTTTAGAATTCTCATCCTAGGTGTTTTTGATCCAAAAGGATCTAACTATTTATGTTTTTTAAATATTTTTGATACTAGTGTCAAGTAAGCTGCAACTCCTTTAAAACTGAATGAATCCTACAAAATTGCATAAAAAGTAAAATGTGATTCAATGTAATCTTACCCTGCGGTGCGCTGGCGCCCTGCCTGGGGTTTGTTTCCTGCCTTGCACCCTGTGTTAGCTGGGATTAGCTCCAGCAGACCTCCATGACCCTGTAGTTATGATATAGCGGGTTGGATAATTGATGGATGGATGGATGTAATCTTTGGTTTTCAGTAGAGTTTGTTTGAAAGACTGATTTAATGATGTCAAGAGTGTAGGCAGTGTAACAAAAAGGCACTATATCAACACCTGACCTGACACAAACAGACACGGGAGGCACACTTATAAAGCAAACAAAATATTTTTATTTTTCTTCAAGTGTGGGCAACACCTTCTCCATTCCCACAGGCACAACACAGTCCCAACAAGCATCACCCATCCAATACAGTACTTCTTTTGCTTCTCTCTTTCTTTCTCCTCTAATACTCTCCGTCAAGCTTTGCCTCCCTCCTCCCGACTCTGGCTCTTGAAGTGGTGTCTGCAAGTCCCTTATACAGTTCACCAGGAAGTGTTCCAGGTGTTTGATTATGCATTTCTGGCAGCACTTCCAGGTGTGGCGGAAGAACTGCCCATAAGGATTCAGCAACTCTTGCTGCAGCACCCCCTGGTGGCGCCCGCAGATCCCAACAGGGCTGTATCGAACTCCAATTCCCATGAAGCCCTGCGGGAGTCTGAGGCACCGCTACAACCCAGGGGGTTTGCCATCTAGCGACCCGAGGGAGGTAACGCTCTGTCCACGTTTGCTCCCCCGGTCCTCCCAGCGTGGAGGCATCCTACCGGGCCAGAGCCCGACTGCAGGCTACAGCAGATACTCCTTCTTGTTCATTAATTCTACCCAAAATACCAGCATCTAATGTTTGTGTGCCATAGCTTACTAAAATTGCACCTTCCTGTGTTTCCCTGGCACGAGTGGATTAGGTTAATAGCGGTCACCACACTTAAGACCTAGTGATGCAAATGGCTGTTAGTTGACTTTTACTCTACAAAAACTGTGTCAGCTATAGTCTGTCGTTTTTCATCAGTAGTTTCTGACTACAGAAAAGTTATGGTTGTATGATTTTTGAAAGGCAGCATACATAACCATGGTACTTTCATTTTCAAAACTCCAGCAAGGCTGCTGTTCTTGAAATAGTTAATCTATTCTGTGAAGTTTATTGTTTATTGAATACATATTGTGTGTATATATATATATATATATATATATATATATATATATATATATATATATATATATTGTGGAGAATGGCCAGCCGTTTATCCCAGCCAATACCCCCAAGCCGCCAGGTGGAGCCCTCCTTGCAGCATGGAGGTCCCCAGAAGACCAGCAGGGCATAATGGACAATGGAGTTTTTATGCACAGCCCTGCTGGATGCCATTGGGGCCACTAGGGGATGCTGCAGGGAGGAGTAATGGATATTTTCCCCACGCCCCGGAAGCACACGTGGACAAGAGGAATGACGTGCTTCCGGGGTGAAGAAAAGAACTTGTTCCTGACCCGGAAGTGATTGAGAGCCAAATGGACTGGGGATTAGGAACACTTCCAGGTCAGGAGATATAAAAAGACTGTGGAAGCTCCCAGACGGCGAGCTGAGTTGGGAGGCAGAGTGGCTAAGCGTCTGGGAGTGGAGGATTGGCTATTGGATTATTGTATTGTTCATTTGAGAATTGTGGAGAGGAGCGTGCTTTGTGCACTTATTATTATAATAAATCATCATCTTTTGGACTTTTACCTGGTGTCTGACGTGTGGTCTGAGGGTACAAGGGTGCAAGAAAACCCTAATTCTGTCACTATATATATATATATATATATATATATATATATATATATATATATATATATATATATATATATATATATATATATGTTTATTGTACAGCCACCCTAACCTGACACAAACAGGCAGACAAAAGTTCCAGTCCTGCACACATGTTTATTTACGGCTGGGAGCGCTTTTCTCTGCTTCCCACAGCACAGTACACAAAGCACACCATAGCCCAGTCCTTTTCTTCTCTTTCTTTCTCTTTTCACCGCCTCCACTCCTCTCCTATCAAGCTTTCTTCACCTACTCCCGACTCTGACTCTCTGAATGGAGTGAGGTAACTCCTTTTATGATTGACCTGTGAGACGAGACTTTGTGCCAAGAGATGAATTGAAAACCTAACAGGTCCAAGCGGGGGTGAAAATAAAAGACTAACAATAGAAGAAGAAAAGACAAAGAGTAGAAGACAAAGCAGAACGTCGTAAAGAGGTTCAAAAATGTTGGCGCGATATACATGCAGAGCAGGTTAGAGATTATGAAAGAGCTAAAATTCGAAAGTCTCAAAAAACTGATAGTAAAGTTCGCATTAGCGCTAACAAATCGAAATTATTACTCAGTGAAATAACGGAACAGCAAAAAGAGATTGAGTATATAGACACAGGTGATATGACGGAGCTACTACAAGTTTAATTTCAAAGAAACCACAATTCGGTCAGGTTTATATTTATTATCACAGAGAAGCGATGCAACATAGACTCGAAACAGTTAAATGATTGGACGTATTAGAAATTCTTCAGCCAATAATGGATACAAATCCATACGTCCAAAAGTATCGCACTTTATATGAAATTTATCTGAAAAACACAGACAAAGAAGTTTTCTTGGATTTGTATATGAATCCGAAAGATCACGCTCGCATATATAATAAACTAAGATATGATGAATTGTCAGCGATAATAGCTTTGAAAGACAGAGATATCAAAGACAGAGTTGATTTTTGTGTTTATCCAAAAGCACAGCACAATTCGTCGCAATTGCCAGATCCAGGAAATGACTAGCATGTAGGGGTTGGCAAGCAAAGCATACAATACATATACTCTCTCTCTCTCTCTCTCTCTCTCTCTCTATATATATATATATATATATATATATATATATATATATATATATATAGTATATATATATTATAGATAGATAGATAGACAGATAGATACTCTGTGTGGTATATTCTGCACACATGTTAAAGTTGTTAACCAGAAATGGAATCCAATCTGACTATTTTTTTATTAAGTGTCTAAAACTTTTGCCCAGTACTCTATTTACACAGTGTTTGCTATAGTTTAAGTTTTCTCCTTATAGAAACTATCCCTGAATCTACTGGTGCAACTGACGATATTTGTGTACCATTTGCCGGAAGGATAGAACAAGAACAGTGACTGTGCAGGATAGCTCAGGTCTTTAATTTGACTGTTTGCCTGTCTAAGGCAGTGAATGCCATATGTGGCCTGAGCAGAAAGCAACCTGACCTCCATTGCACATACATGCACGTGTGCACAAATGTACACACAAGTAATCTATCTTGTCTTAACAACATTGTCTGCTGTCGCTAACTGGAAGGTTAGATATTTAGGCAGGACAGTCACGTGATTGTTTCCTGCTCCAACTCTCTGTGACCCTGTAGTTCGTAAAGTGGATTTCACAAGGGACTTGATCAAGTGAGATGACTGTGCTCACTTTTGATTTTCCTTTTCATTGACAAACCACTGTAGAAGAAATGAGAGGGATGTGTAGAGAACTGCCTACAGGATGGACTTTGTGGCACTTCGTGATTGGGATTGCAACAAGACCATGGAAAAACATCAGAAATCCATGGTGTAATGTTTTATTTTAAACTCTTAATTAAAAGTAATGGAGAAATGTTCACTAGGCGAAACATGCTGTGGTTTGAACATAGAACTTAGTTACCATTATGCATCCTTTATAAAATTGCACTACATTCTATACTTTGTGTAAATGTCTGAGTTGCAATATTTGATTTTATTACAAAAATAAAAATAATTCACCCATCTAGCTTCCAACTCACTTTGTACAAGTCAGGTTTACTAGAGTTTTATAAAATTAGGTGGGGGTTGATTTGAATTTAGTTTTGTCAAGTTTGACTTGCTTGTGTGGAATGTTACATTTTGTAAAATTACTTTGAGCTGAAATATAGGAATATATGTTTCTCAACTAACTGGTGTCATGTAGAGGGTTGGTTTCTGCTTTGCAAATGGTGTTTCCAGAATAAGCACAAGTTCTAGACATTTCTAAATTATGTAAATGGGTTAGAAAATAGATGGATGCTTGCTAATTGGTCAGATTTCTTGGGAGAACGCCTTTGCCATAATATTTTCCCATTGTGTGTGACTCATATACTTTTAATTAACAGTTTAGAAATGAATACATATACTGAACAGATTGTGCTAAATTCTCCAGTATTTGTTGAAGTGAGAGATATAAAAGCAAGAGTTTAAATTCCATAGAGACATACATACACACTTTTTGAGTCTGCATGTTTTAAGCATGCCTTCAAAATCAAAAATTCATTAAAAACTTAAAAAATATATATTAAAAATATTACAGACATACGTATCTTCTATGGCACCAAGTAATTGAATAAGCAATATTCCAGTAAAATAGCCCCTTTCATGTGTGTTTTTTTCTTTCTTTTACTCTATTCTCTTCTGTTATCTTTAGGGAATGTACATCAAATCCACTTATGACGGCCTTCATGTGATCACAGGAACCACCGAAAACGTGAGTTACAGCAATTAAAAAGTTGACTCTGTCTATCTGAACAGCAGTGTAAGCTTAGACAGGCATTTGAAACTTTAAATGTCAAAAGGTTTTGTTTAATCACTTGTAAATAATGTCACCCTGCTGTTTTCACCCGTTAGTTCTGAGGTTGTTTTCACCTTCTGCCTACTGTTGTGGATCACCTTCCTTTCCTTAGAAGATGAGATTTTAATTGGATGAGCTGTGTGATCAAAGAACATGGGTAGTTTGCCAATTGGGTGTACATGCAGGAGAGTGACATAAAGGACGGTCTTGTTAATATGCTGTATATTACTTAGACCTGTTTGAATCCAGGCCCAGTCACTGTCTAAGTGGAGTTAGGACAGTCTCCTTGTGGTCACAAGGGAATACCCTGAGTATTGCTTTTTTCTCTCATAAGATGTACATGTTAGGTTAAATGGTAACTATAAAGTAGATAGCATGGATGAGTGATTGTGTGACAGGATTCCCAATCAATACTTTGAATTTTCCTTGCAGCCAATGCAGTTGAACTACATATTAGCTATCCATTACACTTTAGTAGGAAATCCTATTTAGAAGATGGCTACTTAGGTGGAAACCACAGCTTGCACAATCATATATTTTTCTGAATTAGTTATAGAGTGGGTATCAGTCAAGTGCAGGGCACACTATCACTCAAAACACTCCATATCCTAATATGCCTGTCTTTGTGGCGTACAAGAAAACACAAATTAACACAGGGAGAAATATGAAAATTACCCACACAGAGTGACCATGCTGAGAACGGAACTAAAGACCTAGAGCTGTAAGGCAGCAGAACTAACCATTGAGCAACTATGCTCCTCCAACATTTTGTTTAGTTATTTTTTGCTTATAATAATTGGCTGGCATTATCATCATCTTCTTAGCATGTAATGTTTTTCTTCATTTTTTTTATGTCATGAGGTTAATGTATTTAGAATTTGAGACATTGACTAATACAGGCAAAACGCAGTGAAAAGTGCAGCATCGGTTGTTTAGTTTGATTAAATATGTATATTTAAACAAGCAAATGATTTCAAATGACAGTAGGAAGTCAGAAATTCAAGAGTGAGGTGTCTGGAATTGACAAAGTTGAATGGCAAGCTCATTTGAGCCTTGTGTTGTTTTAAATCAGGGGCTTTTCATTGCAGTCCCACTGCACACACAGACATACACACATGCACACACACACACACACATACCGCAGACTCTTGACTTCATCTCTAATTGCATTGCATTAAATTTAAAGCACATAATAATATCTGGTTGTCTTTTTGCATTACCGTCTAAGCTGGCGAAGCATAGTAAAGAAGCTCCAGAGCTCCTCTAGATAAAGGGAAGAGTTTTAGTTATGACAAGACTGCTACTTAGTCCTTTGACTGGTGTACATTCTAGCTATATAGTGCCACATTATTTTTCAGAGCATATTGGCATTTTCTGTTTATTATAAATTTTGCTAAAGTGTTAACGTATGGACTGGAGTCTGATCTATTCTGAGGTTACATATTATACAAAGATCTAATGTTGTGAATAGTCAAAATAATATGGATGCCCCCAAACAAACTGAAGAAACATAATGAACATTGTGATTCTCGCTCTTTGTTTAGACTGAATGCTGAAGATGCTAAATGATTAAGATATTGTATTGATTTTAAAATCTAACATGCTCAGCTTATTAAGTGTGTCTTAAGATACAGCCTTAAGTCCACTTGTCAAGCCTTTGAGGTGGAGCTATGAAGAGCAATGTGCAGTTGATTGATGCCTTAACCATCTCCTTCACTAATGGCTAATTAACCTTGCTACTTCTCAACATTTTAGGCATATATTTTTACGTCTGTGAAATCACAGCACTTTCTTCAGACTACCAGTCAACACACCAACTCATTGTGATCAGAAATCAAGCTGGCAGGCCCATTATCACAGCACCTACTGGTCCATTAACCAGAATAACCTCTGGAGACCTGAAGAGTACCACATACCTAAAAATAGATGTTTAATTTATCCACTGCAATGAGACTTTCAGTTATTAATTTCTATCATCTTCCGGAGGGTTGGCTGGGATATGCCAAAACACAAAAACAGCTGTGCTTGTTTAAAATAAGCTTCCAGGCATATAATTTTTAAAAGAGAGTTCCATTCAGATAGATCAATATTCTTTCCTCCTCTAAGGCTCTGAAGCCAAAGTCTCAACCTTAGCTAATCATAATATTTTGAATGCATCTAATTTTTTTCTTTTATTTTTAATATTTTTTTTCTAAGATAAGGTAAAATAGGCAGAAACACATTCCCTTAATCAAGCATTTGTGCAACAAAGTTCTTTGATTCCTCCAAAGAGGAGCACTGCAGCTGTAGTTAACTCTGCAGCATCATAATGATTGAAAACCCAACGCCTTCTGTTGCTATGCAACTTTTCTGTTACCTGGGAGACTGACCCCATGCTTTGGCGAGAAGGGAAAAAACACCAAGATTTGACTGCTCTCATGGAGGACTCAGCATAGAAGCACCAGTCAGGCCCAATCCTCAAATATTATTTATCTTATATATCACCATCAAGAGTATTAACCATTATAAAGCTCCCTATGGAACAAACAAGTTTGCCATCTTGGAAGACCCTTACAATCTGCTTTATTCCTTTTGGCAACTGATAATTCATCTAGTGATTAGTGCTTCTCTTAGGTACTCACATGACGTATTCTGTAATACACTGAAGTTGCGTAATGTCCTTTATAATTTTTTGCCCTTCCCTTCTATTGGTATAAATTCTAGCTCACATTCCCACTTTTTCAAAGTCCACCTTAGCCTGTCTTGATATTCGTTCCTCTGTTTGTTACTATTGCTCTTCACTAAAATAGTCACAAATTTCTTCATATTAATAAATGTATTGCCTTGAATTGAGGACAGTTATGGTGAAATCTGCATTGCCAATTGATTGATTAATAAAGAAGCATTTTTGAGCTAAAAAAGACTTATTCAGTCACTCCCTGTCTGTATTCCTCTTCCTGTTTTGGACTTCCGTGTGTCCTATGTCTATTTGTGTCGCGGCTGATCTTTCACAATAGATAGATAGATAGATAGATAGATAGATAGATAGATAGATAGATAGATAGATAGATAGATAGATAGATCGAGGCCACATACTTGGAGCTTAGACGCTCAACCCAGCTGGGGCCCATGGCCACCAACAGGGGGTGCCTGGACAGCTCCAGAGCTGTGCCATGCAGCACTTCTGCCACACCCGGAAGTGCTGCCGGAAGTTGATCGAGGAGCACCTGGAGCACTTCTGGGTGCAATATAAAAGAGGCCGCCTCACTCTACTTGGGGAGCTGGAGTTGGGAGGTAGAGGATGGAGAAAAACAGAAGAATTAAGAAAGGAAAAAGGACAAAGCATTGTGGGGCTGGATGAACTGTGTGCATTATGCTGTGCAGGAGAAGAGAAAATAAATGTGCGTGTGCTTTGGACTTCCATGTGTCCTGTGTCTATTTGTATTGAGGCTGATCTTTCACGATAGATAGATAGATAGATAGATAGATAGATAGATAGATAGATAGATAGATAGATAGATAGATAGATAGATAGATAGATAGATAGATAGATAGATAGATAGATAGACTTTATTTTTGCCAAAGGGAAAATGAAAACTGAGGCTGAAATGAGAAAAATAATTATACTGTATATATATATATATATATGTTGTATGTTTATTATATCAGTAAGATGATCAGACCTTTGTACATTTAAACACATTAATATTTGAATACAGCTGGCAGCTGATTGCTGTGTCCACATACTTATACATGTTTGTTCCGTCCGAAGTTGCCTGGTTGAAGTCACATGGACTTATTCAGGCAGCATTTCAACGTCTGGGTCACACACATTAGCTTTATTTGTAATGTGTTTGTCTCTTATATTTCTCACTCACATAAATCTCTAGACCCCCTGCTGCCTGTACCACTCCATCTAATTATATCAGCTGAAACCTGTCCAGAATTAAGTAGCATCTGAAATAGGAGGTTTGAGCCAGTTCACCAAAGGAACAAAAATGCCATAGTACGTGATCTCACCATAATTTCCCATTAGATGTGACAGTTCTTTTTACTTAAAAAGTGATTAGATTTTCCACATTATATGGAAGTTGACATGTTTTGAATCCTTTCCATCTTAAATCTATCCTCGCTCTGGATCTTCACCCTTACCATCCTTGAATGAACTGTTTCTCCGGTAAGGTGTGACATAGCTCCTTTGGTTGTATTGATTGCAGTGCTGCCATCTGAGTACTAGAATATTTAATATATCCCAATTTACATACTCAGAGTCTCTTACAGTCTCAGATGTAAGGTACCTTTTAGATCCACAATGCTCAACCTATGACATCTCTCAAGTTCACAACTCATTTGAAAGGCAGTAAGTTATAGTAACAAGTTTATAACAGTGAATTATAGTAACTAATAGTAACAAGCCAGAAGCCAAATCTTAGAATTATTAATTAATAATAATAAAAAATATGAAAAAAGAGAAAGGTACTATAAAAAGGCGGCACATGAAAGTAAAAAAAAATGTACATTAACTGCAGGGCCACACAAATACCATGTTTCCATATCTTCAATAATATCAATGGAATCACAAACATTAAAAATGCTGTTTTTTTTTAAGAAACAACTTTGGGCCAAATAGAAGGAGAACACAAACAAATTATCAAATAATACTGTTGGCACTCTGGGCCTTCTTCAACAAGCTTCAAAAATTCACTGCATAACCGGATTTGTTATCCATGTGTCCTCCTCTCAAGGACCTGACTGACTTCCCACAATTTCTGTCATGAAAGCATTTGGCAAATTACTAACTGGGTAGGAACAAAGTCTATCACCATCCACTCCACTGAAATAGAGACTGAGGCCACATCTACATTACGAATTTTTCATTTTCAAATATAGACATTAGTCTACCCGGCCATTTTCAGCCCCCAAGAAAGAACACTTTTGAAGATGCTCTCCAGAACAGTGTACTTCTGAAAATGCAACCTCAATGTTGTAATATGAATTGGCAAAAACACAAACTCTAGTCATGTTTTGATTTGTTTGTACTTATTACTTCTCCCTTTCCAGATTGGATCTTGATCATTACAATTACATTATTGTCTTATTCTCATACTGGTCATTCTTCCCAGACGAAAACTTTTCCTGCATAGTGCATATAGAAGAGTTGCTTTCCATGGCGCCTGTTGTGTTGCATATCTGTATGCATCTAAATTGTGTTTTGTACATTTGAATACTGCATACATGCTACAGTTTTGCAATAAATCCTATTGACAGTGGGATTACCACTCCTTCAAAGGATTTTCAGCAGAAGTGTGCATGCCCAGTGTTGGTGAACATCGGTGTCATACTAGTTTGGTTTAAAAGCACCATTTTAAAATGAAAACATAGTATTCTGGACTTTGCCTGAAAGTTTCTGAATAGTTCTCAGAGCATAAACAATGGCAAACTATGGCACTTGGGATTTATGAGGGACATTCAGCTATAAATAGGTATTTATGAGCAAGACTTTATTTATTGAATATAATGAAACGACTTACACACTGTTTTTCTATGTAGTCTCCACTGCCACTGCAATACACACGTTCCAGCACTCAGGATGCTTCTTAATTCCAGAAGAGTAGAAGTCTTTTGACTGCATGTTGACCAGTTATTGTGCATCGTCAATAACCTCCTCATTCGACTTGAATTTCTTCCCTCCTAAAAATTCCACAAGAGGACCGAAGAGATGATCGTCCCCCTCTGAATAACTTGCAGCAATCACATACTCTAGTCTGAGACTGGAGGTGGAATGAGTCCGTCATTTTGCGGCACAACACTACTACGAACCTCCTGCTCTGACATATTGAGTACAACTGACAGGATAGGGGAAAGAACAGCTAGCACTACTAATGACAAGTTCAGATATGCATTTGTCCAATGAGTCATGTCTACCTTGTACTCTTTATAAGAACAAAGTATGAAAATTCATGTTTATAATTGAACACCCTTTGTAAATTAGGGGTCTCACTCCTCCACCTTCAGAAAACAGTTTAACAATTTACATAGTTTAAAGAAAACAAAAAGTTAAACAATAGTTGACCAATCTACCTTAATAAAAGGACAAGTGTGTGAGGACTACATTGATTGGTTTGGATTTTAACCCATTTTAGACAGTTGGCACAAATAATCATATTTAAACTAGTGAAAAGTCAAGCAAAATGACACCTTTTATTGGCTAACTAAAAACATTACAATATGCAAGCTTTCGAGGCAACTCAGGCCCCTTCTTCAGGCACGATGACTTTTCACTACATTCATAATGGCTAACATAGTACAACACCCTAGTACTACAGTCATATCTAAACTGAAACAGAACAACTCAGAAAACAAATTTAAAAAGATGCAAAAAAGCAAACCCCAGGGCAACAGTCACAACAGAACACAACAGCCTGAAGATGAGGTAAATAGACTTGGATAATGACAGCAGCAAAATGCATAATAATAATAATAATAATAATAATGTACTCTGTATATATAAAGTCCTAAGCCTTTTGTAACGATTTTGTGTAACGATTTTATGTGAAGTTTTTATGTGATGTTTTTTGTCACGCTATAAATCAGGCTTATTTTAAAACCTACATATATATGTTTGGTATCGTTCTTTTCAGAATTTATTGAACTTTAATGCGATGTTGTTAGATTTTCAGATTTTTATTCCTTTTATAAATTATAAACTAAAATATCAAGAAAGTTGTGGTTTTTAATTTCAATAAATCACTATTATTTCTATAATTTATTTTAATAATTTAATTTAATAAATTGCATTATTTTTGATCAAGTAAACTTTCTTTCACAGGAACAAACTACACAACTTAGGTGCAACCGAAATGGCCAACTAGGGCCTACGAGGCCGCAATTGGGGGCTAGGCACCAAAGGCGCCAGGGAACTTGGTCCCCCTCATAATACTGATAATAATAATGTTGTTAAAATGCACTTCAGTTTTGGATTTGTGTAAACTGAAAGTGATATGAAAATGCGCTGTAAAGGTGTGGAAAAAGAAGGAGAGAGAGAATGAGTGCTCAGTGGTGTACTGACTCTTAGATAGTGAGAATTTAATTGAAAAGGATCAGGAGATGAAATGTACTCAAAACTTCAAGCTGGAGTCATTGCCCAGAATCATTCCAATCTGTTGTCAAGTTTAAAGAATTAGTCAAAACAAAACAAAAAAAAAACAAAACTGTTAACTAGGAAAAGTTTTAGTTGCAAGAATCACATACTAGCACTATTATTATGTTAATCTTGAATGCACGTGCTGACCATTACACAGACACACCAATGAAGTCGCGTGTTGTGCACTTCCGTGTGGATATGGGTAGGATTTCTGTAGCAATGACTAATGTGATTGCTCCAAAAAAGTGACGCCTAAATGCTAAAACCAAATACTGGAAAGAAATAAATGACAAATTCAGTTTCATTGGATCCCCAAAACTCCCCTGAAAATGTCCAGTAAAATTAGTTAAAAACACCAGTCACAAGTGGGAGAGAAGTGTGGTGCACAAAACTACCTGTCTGTGATTGGAGAAGCGACAATACTGGTCAAGCACTTCTCTCACCTTTAGTACAATATATTTGCTCTAAACTTGATGGATTGTGCTTGGAACCATGGTGAACCAGTTTTGGACAGAAAGTGGCGATCCTTACTTCTTATAATGTACCATCACAGGTTACTTTACCAAGATCACATTATGGTAAAGTGTCTCTGGGGGTCATGACGTGATTGATGGGTATGGTGGGTGCAGATTATTTTAAAAAAATAATGCAGCTCTGACATTCTCAGTGTTGGTGTGTGTGGGAGGAAAGCCATTCGGCCACAGAGTGCTTAATGGGGGAATAGGCTGATTGTGCATTCATGCGCGCAAGCACAATTGGCACGGACATCCATTATTAGTGCTCCATGATGCGTTATGGAAGCAGCTACATTTTAGAACTATAAAAAGGTATGAGTAGATCAGAGGTGAAGAGAAATAAAGGAAGACATATGTCCAGAAAGCCAGTATGACAACCCTGTGTTAGGGATGGTTGGGTGGACGTCTCCTGGGGGATCAAGCGAGGAATACCGTTCCGAGATTATGGATCAAGCCTTGATGGTGTTTAGAAAGAGCAGGTGGAGAATAAGGGCTCTGGGAGCATTGCAGATGCTGACACAAGTGGCAGTATGAGTAAAGCAGGTTCTGAGGAACTCTCAGCGGATGTCAGCTGAGGTGGCTGGAATAGAGCCAAGAACACCGGTTCCTTTGGCGTCTCAAGTCTGTTGATTTACTGTTGAGCAAGGAAGAGGGGATGTGAGGTTCACTGGCAAATGAGGAAATATGCATGACTGTGATTTTAAATGTTTTAATTATTTACAATTCAAGGTACTGTTCTTAAGGAGTTTTTTATTGATGTATAGTTATTTGAACTGCACAATGATGCTTACATTTTCTTTTTCTTTAATAAATATGCACTTTTGTACTATTGTGCAAAATAGCTGTTGTTGTGTCCTCATTTTTCCCTAGTCCATCCTAGGTTCTGACTATAAGTGTTCCAGAAGGCAGCAGATGTCCACAGCTATGGGCACCCAGGGCATCACACACATAGACAACCTACATATTTATCTGCTATCATCATATTTAATATGGCCTATAGCCTTTTAAATACAATCTGGCCTAAGGCTCCCAGCTGTAAAGCTGTGAGAACAAAATTAGATTTATAGAGCAACTGGACATTCTCTACATTGTATATTATTTCTAATTTTGCAATAATTACCCTAAAGTGCTGTGGTATTCTATGTGATTTACACCGAGGAATACAGTCTTAAATGATGAAAGGGTAAACATTAGTGTCTTCCATGATTTCTATCTTACTCTGTTTTTTTCATTCTTTTCAACGTTTTCTTCTATTGCAATTGCTTTTACCTCTTGAAAAGCCTTACTAGAGCTACTGCAGGGTGAAAAAAGGAACTCTGCCACTAAGTTTTCATTTGCTTCAGAGAAGCATCCAATTAGTCTTTAATTCAGGTACCTAATTGATAGCTCAGTCGTTATATGCCACTGGAGTACCAGACACATGTCAATGGCTGGTGTTTGAAGCCTGACTCTTGCCAGAGAGTAGAAAGAGTGTGTTTTTCTATTAATTAGTGCACTTTCAATGAAAAGGAGGCTGTTTGTTTACTTGTAGCTGAGGGCTTTTTTTTTAATCACCAGATTATTGTTTCACCAGCCGGGACAAGCTAATGAGCATCTATACATTTACCAGGAAAAGGATTTATTAACGAAGTACCCACTTTTGAAACAAATTGGCACCTTTCTAATACAAATTTAAAGGTCAAAGGAATCTCATTCTCATGGATACCAGATTGAGATGATGTTTCTGGACTTAAAGTGCTTGTTGCCTAATGGTGTTGCCCTTATTGCTATGCAAACTGGGCTTTTGTCAAATATTGTTACTTTTGGTGGCTTTGCAAAGATCAACTACTTTTTATTTTTTAAGGATTTCCTCTGTTGGTGTTCCATGTATACCAAGTGAATTGCAATTATCTAATGACCTAAGTGAATGGCTTAATTTCAGACCTGTAAACAATTTCATAAGTATGGCAAATGTACTATTCACAGTGGTTGATGGAGCAGTGCCATACTATGAAGTTGCACTGAAACTCCATTGTTCAATCTAGAACAACCACAAAGTGTGAAAATATTTTTCTTCTTTTGAGCTTGCATATTCCTTTTAAATTTTAGGGTGTGTTCCTTACTGTCCATTGTCAATATTATTTGTCTGTAGAAGCCCCTGATATATATATATATATATATATATATATATATATATATATATATATATATATATATAGTGACAGATATGGATCCCCTTGAACCTTACAAACCTCACAAATACAATTATCAATCACAATCCTCCATTCCCAGGCGCATTTTCACCCTTCCTCCCAACTCAGCTCAACTCGCTTGGGTTTTCCCATAATCCTTTATAGTCTTTGACTATAGTGCTTCTGATCCCTCAGTCCATGTGATTTCCCACTTTATTTCTTCCGTCCTCGTAACTGTGACGTACTTCTGGGCTGTACGGAACATACGAGTCCTTGAGCCTCCCTACAGCGTCCTCTGGCGGCCCCCACGGTATTAAGCAGAGCTATGAAGGAAAACTCCAAGGTCCATGATGCCCTGCTGGAATTCGGGGCATCTCCACGTCGCAGGGAGGGCTTCATCTGGTGGCTTGGGGGTATTGGCCGGGATAAACTGCTGGCCATTGTCCACAATACTCCCCCCTCAGCGAAGAACTGTGGTTCAAAGCGTCCAGCCCTGTGAGGGACATCTTCTTCCAGGACGAGTTCCTGTTCGGATATTGGCTATTTTGTATAACATATTCCCTGGAGAACCTAGGGGGAATATTAAACCAGTGAGACACCTTATCCCCTGTTGTCCAAGGGCAATTTCGCCAAATGTGGCCCGGCCGTTGGCATCCATAGCACTGCCTCCATCCTCCTCCTGTTCGCCCTCTGCGGAACTGGAAAAAGTCGGGAAATTCTAGCTCTGCCCCTTTTTCCACTGAGGAGGGTTCCACAGCCGCCCATGAGCTTTCAGCTCCCTTCTCTACTTTGTCAGGAGACCCCCGTGTCTCTGTTGGGATCCCCTGTTTAACCTGGGGTTTGTCCACAGTTTGGGTCTCTCTATGACAGTGAAAGGCAACCTTTTTCGAGTTGCGGCGCACTAAGTCCAAAAATTTTCTTTCACGGCACACCTGAGGGACTCCCATAAATAAAGTCGTGATGACACAATCTATGGACAATCACCAATAAAAACAGTTAATATTATAAGTTTGAAAGACATTTTATTAATAAAGGAATCAAAGGATAAATCTTAAATTTAATTAATGTGAACATTGAGATTGTTTTTCAGCACATATGAGATTGATGCAAGGATCAATTTTGGAAAGACAGACGTGCATTTCCTTGTCGATCATTTGAAGTCTCTCGCGTTTCTTAGACTTCATTTCTGTAAGTATTCCGTTATCTGTTTTTCCAACATAAAATATATTTTTTTAAACATTACCTTTTTAATCAACCAAAAGTTCAAAAACACTAGCAATTTTAAATACTTTACAAAAGTTTTCGCGGCGCACCGGTTGCCAGACAATGCTCTATGGCAAAGAGAGAGCCCTTTTACTGTCTGCTTGCCCTTCGATTTATGAGTGACCGGTGGTGGCATCTTTAGAACTGCATCGCTCCAGGAGCCAGCACTATCCAGCTGCTCCGGCTTAATCAATCCTTCCCCCGCCCACTCGGTAAATGTACCTGACTCCCTTGTATGGCTCGCAGAGATTTGGCATCTGCTACTAATCAATCGCGGGCCCGGTTCACTCTGCGTCCCTCTATTATGTACGATACGGGTCTCACTTACCTGTACCACCGAATCAATCATAACGGGAGGCTCTCAACCAAATCGCCGCAGATATTCATCCACCTTTCTTAAAGGTGCTTCGGCCGCTGCTCCCAGCTCCTCAACGATCTTTATTGTCATTACAATCTGAAAGAAACTACGTACGGGCTCAAGTAGTTTCTTGAGTTCCCGCACGTCTACAATGCTATTTAACTTGGCTGGAGTCAGGCTCAAACCATCACCCTCTCCTTACCTTCCAGCCGGAAGCCAATGAGCACGCCCGCTCCTGGCACGTGCTCGGTTGAGTTGCACACAGGCTTCTAGGAATTGGAGTTCTCTTTTTCAGAGGACCAGGTCGCCATCTTTGGCTGACTGTGACCCATCTGTATTATTTGTCGGCAGATCGGTCAGTCATTTCCCAGCCCTCCTTACCTTTTTGTGGGGTGAGCAGCTCTTCGCATGCCTCCCCCTTCCCCTTCGGAAAGTCCAAGTCTGTTTTTTCTAGGGCGCAGTCGTAAGCAGCAGGACACAGACCTTCTCCTTCCCACAATCCTTCGGGATGGGTCACGTGTTCCTCGCTGGCACCCAACATGCAGAAGTTCTTTGCTTTGTTTGTCTGCCCAAACGAGAGCGCACCACCGTCTTTGGGATGTTCTCCTGCCTCCTGCAGAGCCTCCGAATGATCTTCTCTGAGGTATGTGCACAGGACAAAATGTGTTATTTTAAAGATGTTATCAATTAGTTCACTGGCACATACCTCATTGTAGTTATCCTCATTCAGAGGCCTCTCCCGACTCGTGTAGCGTCATCCTGAGCGTCGGCCATGACGAGCATGGGACTTCCGCTTGGGATGTTGCTCTGCTTGGTCTTCTATTTCCCCATAATGGACTTGGTGAATGTGGGTTCTGGTGATTTTTCTCTGCGTGTTGTGATGCTGTCTTCTTGGGGTTTCTGTCTACAGAGATTTTTTCCCAGATCCTCTGCCAAACCAACGGCCAGAGAATCTTGCCGACTACGCCTCTGTGATACATAGGGGGCGCTGTCATCCCCTTGAACCCTCGGACCAGACACCAAACACCAGATAAAAGTCCAAATGTTGACATTATTATAATAATAATGTGCACCAAGCACTCTCTACTCCACAATACTCAGAAATAATCGCAAATACAATTATCAATCACAATCCTCCACTCCCAGACGCGTTGTCACCCTTCCTTCCAAATCAACTGAACTTGACCCGGAAGTGCTTCTGATCCCTCAGTTCATCTGATTTCCCAGCACTCTGGTGGCCCCTATGGTATCCAGCAGGGCTGTGAAGAAAAACTCCAAGGTCCATAATGCCCTGCTGGAATTCAGGGCATCTCCACGCCACAGGGAGGGCTCCACCTGGTGGCTTGAGGGTATTGGCCGGGATAAACTGCCGGCCATTGTCCACAATATATATTTATATATTGTGTCAAAGGCGCTATATAGGTGTCGACCTGACACAGACTGACAACGGAGGCACACGTAGAAATAAATGAAAAAGGGTTTTTATTTTTCTTCAGCCATGTCCCACAGGCCCAACACAGTCCCAAAACAACACACAAAGTAAATCACCCCAAACCACATTCTTCTACCTCCACTACTCCTCTCAGGCAGCTTTGTCCTCCTCCTCCCGACTGGCGCTCTGAGTAGTGCCCGCAGGCTCTCTTTATAGTTCACCCGGAAGTGCTCCAGGTGTCAATTAACCTAGATTAGGCTGCACTTCCGGGTGTGGCTGCGTTGATGCCCACTCGGGCTCAGGAAGCCTTGCAGCTCCCCCTGGTGGTGTACATGGAGCACAACAGGGATGAGGTCCGTTGTTCCGAGGTATTGACCCCAGGGGATGTACTGTGCATCCCATGGCTGCTCCCCCAGATCCAGTGTCAAAGGGGCATCCCGGCCGTCCGCCACTCTAAACCCCCAGGCCGCCAGATGGAGCCCTCCCTGCAGTATGGAGGTGCCCTGAAGACCAGCAGGGAATCATGGACAATGTAGGTTTTATACACAGCCCTGCTGGATACCACAGGGGCCACAAGAGGGAGCTGCAGGGAGGACTGAAGAGTCATATGTGCCCTATAAACCGGAAGCACGTCATAGGAGGAGCGATGACAGAAGTGACGTACTTCCGGGGTGAAGAAAAGGACTTCTACCTGACCCGGAAGTGATAAAGAATCACATGGACTGGGGATTGGGAACACTTCCGGGTCAGGGAGTATCAAAGGATTGTGGGAGCTCCCAGATAGCGAGCTGAGCTGGGAAGGGTGGCAACACGTCTGGGAGTGGAGGATTGTTTATTGTATTATTGTGATTATTTATATGAGTATAGTGGAGGAGAGGGTGCTTTGTGCACTGTGGAAGACAAATAAAGTCAACTTGTGGACTTTTATCTGGTGTCTGGAGTCTTGGACAGGGGTTCAAGGGAGCGATAGCACCGCCTATCTGTCACAACATATATATATATATTTATATTGTAAAAAAGATCAGACTCGACACACTTAAAAAGGTTTGAGGCAGCCACCCGTGTATTATCTCTAGCTGCAATGGGTTTTGCTTTTAAGACAGAAGTGTCTTCGATGGAGTCCAGACATGAACTGATTGTTCTTTAGCTGTCTCCCATTCACTTGTGTGTGACAATATATAGTTTAAATGAAATACTACACACACACAACTGGGTTGTAATTTCAAACAAATCTGTTAATAGAAAAAAAAATACAATGTATAAATATATTATACAGTAACCATTTACACAGAACATTTAATAAATCTACATAAAAACTTATTACTCCAAAATTTTCAATCAATGTGTCTAACTAATGTATTTTCAATCTCAATATCAAATCCAGTTAATTCAAAAATAAAGTGCAGGATCAAAATAAGAGTCCCTTTTAATATTCATTTTCTCTATCCTTACTGAATTTACTATAATATGCTCACTTATCTGGCTCCCCATATCAATAAAGAAGAAAAATATCTTCCAAAATCAGTCCCGTTTGTCCACAGTTTGTCATGTAGTTCCCTCCTTTCAGCTTGCCACTCATAAATTGTTAGGGATAAAAACAGCTTATACTGTATACTCAGCACGGAAAGTTGTCTTTTAGGATTATAGTAATATAAACAATCTCCACGTAATTTATTTCAGTTATTAAACCATGAATAGGCATCCCTTTTACACAAAGATTTCTTTTTCATTTTCTTCTGTCTATCTCTTTTTTGTTTTTTTCTATAGCACGCATACCCAGCCTCACTTACTTTACTCAGCGATGCAGGATTTATTCGTTTAACTGCTACTTTATTACAAAGGGCTATACTATATACTGTATATATTTATTTTAAAGTAACGTCACACTCACCAGACCTCAGTTTCTATTCTCTGTTTTTCCGGTTTCGATTCTCTTTTTTCTTAGTTTCTTTAAAGAACCTTTATCGAAGATTCTGGTCTAACCTGTGTACAGTATCAGAGGCGGTGTTGTCACGTGTCTCTTTGTTTCAATACACACCTTTTCTTTTCTATCTCTTTCTCTCTGTGTATTTATTTGTGTCTGTGCAAGGGTGTTCACAGCTCCTTTGTCTCTCTCTATAGAGACTTCCCTGAAGTTCTTAAACATATACTGTATACTACTGATTTATATTTACAGTGGGTACGGAAAGTATTCAGACCCCCTTCAATTTTTCACTCTTTTGTTATATTGCAGCCATTTGGTAAAATCATTTAAATTAATTTTTTCCCTCATTAATGTACACACAGCACCCCATATTGACAGACAAAAAAAATAATTTTTGAAATTGTTGCAGATTTATTAAAAAAGATAAACTGAAATATCACATGGTCCTAAGTATTTAGACCTTTTGCTCAGTATTTAGTAGAAGCACCCTTTTGAGCTAATACAGCCACTAGTCTTCTTGGGAGAGATGCAACAAGTTTTTCACACCTGGATTTGGGGATCCTCTGCCATTCCTCCTTGCAGATCCTCCCTAGTTCTGTCAGGTTGGATGGTAAACGTTGGTGGACAGCCATTTTTTGGTCTCTCCAGAGATGCTCAATTGGGTTTAAGTCAGGGCTCTGGCTGGGCCATTCAAGAACAGTCACAGAGTTGTTGTGAAGCCACTCCTTTGTTATTTTAGCTATGTGCTTAGGGTCATTGTCTTGTTGGAAGGTAAACCTTTGGCCCAGTCTGAGGTCCATGGCACTCTGGAGAAGGTTTTTGTCCAGGATATCCCTGTACTTGGCCGCATTCATCTTTCCCTCAATTGCAACCAGTCGTCCTGTCCCTGCAGCTGAAAAACCCCCCCACAGTATGATGCTGCCACCGCCATGCTTCACTGTGGGGACTGTATTGGACAAGTGATGAGCAGTGCCTGGTTGTCTCCACACATACCGCTTAGAATTAAGTCCAAAAGTTCTATCTTGGTCTCATCAGACCAGAGAATCTTATTTCTCACCATCTCAGAGTCCTTCAGGTGTCTTTTAGCAAACTCCAAGATAGAACTTTTTGGCCTTAATTCTAAGCGGTATGTGTGGAGACAACCAGACACTGCTCATCACTTGTCCAATACAGTCCCCACAGTGAAGCATGGCGGTGGCCTATGCTGGTATCAGCAGAAGGATGGTTGGAGGATGCAGTACTCCGAGGTGAGAGTGGGTTAGGGTGGTCAAACCTGTTAAAAAAGTTGTTCATCTGGTTTGCTCTCTCCACGTCTCTCTCGAAGGTGGCACACCACTTCGAGCTGCAGCCAGTGATAATCTTCATCCCATCCCACACTTCCTTCATGCTGTTATTCTGCAACTTCTGCTCCAGCTTTCTCCTGTACTGCTCCTTTGCCGCCCTGAGCTGGACTCGGAGTTCCTTCTGCACGCGCTTGAGCTCATGCTGATCACCACCTTTAAAAGCCGTTTTCTTCTGGTTCAAAAGGCCCTTGATGTCACTTATAATCTGTGGCTTGTTGTTAGCATAGCAGCGTACTGTTCTTACTGGAACAATGTCCATACAGAAGTTGATGTAATCAGTTGTGCAATCAAAAACCTCCTCAATGTTCTCACTATGTGACCCCAGCAGTATATCCCAGTCTGTAGTTCCAAAGCAGTCTCTCAGAGCTTGCTCTGCCTTAGGGGACCACTTCCTGAATGAGCGTGTGGTTATAGGTGGCTTCCTCACTCTTGGTTTGTAGTGAGGGTGAAGCAGAACCAGGTTATGATCTGCTTTCCCAAGTGCAGGCAGCGCGGTGGCGCTGTTATGCATCTTTAACGTTTGCATACAGTAGGTCAATAGTCCTATTTCCTCAGGTGTTACAGTTCACATACTGGGAGAAGGCAGGTAATGTTTTGTCCAGCGTTACATGGTTAAAGTCTCCAGAGATTAGCACAAGTGCCTCAGGGTGCTGCGTTTGTAATTTAGCAACTGCGGAATGGATGACGTCACTCGCTATCTCCGTGTTCGCTCGAGGGGGGATGTAAACAATAACAATGATGTGTCCAGAGTTTCTGGGCAAGTAATAGGGGCGCAAACTTACAGCCAACAGTTCGATGTCCCTGCAGCAAGTGGAGATTTTAATGTTTACATGTCCAGAGTTGCACCATCTTGTATTAACATAGAGAGCGACACCCCTTCCTTTCTGCTTCCCGCTGGTACTTGCGTCTCTGTCCGCTCTAACTGTGCTAAACCTGGGTAGCTCCACGTTAGTATCTGGGATGTTAGTTGATAGCCATATTTCACTAAAACACAGCAAACTGCATTCTCTGTAGATCCTGACATTTTTCGCCAGTGCAACCAGTTCGTCGATCTTATTTGGTAGTGAATTCAAATTTCCCAGGATCACAGAAGGCACCAAAGGTTTGTAGTGCCACTTTCTTGCTAGACGAGTGGCTTTTATCTTAGCACTGACTCTGCTGCCCCGATACCGCCTTCTTACCTCGTCAGGTAAATAGGGAACCACACCGGCGTGCGCATTTGTTCTCAGCGCTTGAAGTTGACTACTTGAATAGACGAATCTCGGTGTGTAAAAATCCATCTCCAAGTAGCAAAAAGTGTCCATGGAATGAGTCCACATAAAAGAAAGTGGTAGGAGTTAACAGTGAAAAAAAGAAAAACAGAGAAAAAGGTAGAAAGATAAAGATAAAGACTTTAAAGATAAAGTCATACACAGAGCTGCTGGAAAGGCTGCCACTCGCGTTGGCGCCTGAGTCATAACTCAGGCCTGTGGGGTTCATGGGGAAGACGTGCCCCACAGGTGAAGAAAAATAAAAAGTGTGCTGGTTTTTACACGTTCCTCTGCGTCAGTCTGTGCCAGGTCGGGTGCTATATAGCGCCTTTTACAATAGATAGAACTTTATTTGCCCCAAGGGAGAAATACAGCTTTTTTACAGAAGCTCATTAAATAAATAAATAAATATTATAACAAATAACAAAAACAACCACACACCCCAAAATACAACAAATTACTAAAAAGAAAGAAACACTACTAACTTAACTAAGGTCAAAAAGATCAGTCACAGTGATGTATTATAAAGGTATATTGATGGTGGTATAAAGGAGACCCAGTAGCGTATCTTGACACACTTCTGTTATATAATTTGTTGGCTGAATTTCCTCGTTTCGGTGCGTAGAGAGTCTTCTCTGCCTGTTCTTATATAACTTCTCTGTGTAAGTAGACCAGCCTGTCATTGATATGGAGTCCCAGTGCTTGTAGCACTGTATCACCTCCACATCCACTCTCTGAGTACTGACAGGACATAATGAGTCCCTTGCTTTTCCTGTTGTTGAGTTGCAAACAATTCTTTCCATATCAAGTAACCCTTTTCTACATAGTGACTCCTATAGTCTGTCTCTGTATTTTAATGGTGCATCATAGGGACTGTCAGTATTAAAAGAGGTTAGTACACTAGAAGAAGAAGTTAGTGTTTGTCCTTTTTGTAATATTATTTGACTGTCATTATTATGAGCAGATATATAGGTTGGAATTTAATTTTATTGCATACACATGTCACTGGAATGTAACTTGAATTTGATTTGCACCTTTTCCAACATTAGAAGTCTTAACTTCCAATTCAAACCTTCACTCTTGATGAATACGGAAGCAGTAGTGAAAAAAGTTCTCTAGATGATCAAATGCTTCTTGTGCTTTATGATTACACAGGCATTTTGCATTAGAATTCTTAGTCAAATATGTAATTTGAAAACAGTTGTGCTAAATTTCCTAACAAACCATTTATAGTAACTGGCAAATCTTATAAATTATTTCACTTGTTTGACAGAATCATGCATAAAATTAATCTTTAACCACTGGAACTTCTGCTGTATCCACATTTAATATGTAAAAAGATATTTTGCATCCTTAAAAATGAAACCGTAAATTGAAGGAAATCCTATTTTTGTAATTATAATCAGCTAGCTATCCCTCACGGCTCTGCCCGCGTAGAAGTTAAGCAGGACAGTGAGGAGTGCCGTGCCCGGCTCCCTACTCCTGATGTCATGCTTCCCCTCCCTTCGGCCTGCAGTCTCTGTCTCGGGTTAGCGTGAATACATCGCTCCTGCAAGCAAACTATGATTCTTAGCGCAATGAGAGAAGTCACAAAATCAACCGGAAAGTTCAAGCAAATTATAGACAAAAACCCAATCTAAATCTGTTAAGTAGTTCTCTATTTTTCTAACTATGCTGAGGTAAGATACGCCTCGAGGCAGATGTGTGAGTACGGGGGGCCCCCGCCCCCCTCGGCCCTTTGCTGCGTCTTTCTCAGATTCGTGCAAATAAATCGGTACCGCAAGTGAACTATGATACATAGCACAACAAGAGAGGTCTTAAAATCAACCAGAGCGAATTATAAAAAAAAAAAAAAACAATCTAAATCTGTTAAGTATAGTTATCTCATTCTTAATCGAATTAACATTTCCTTCATATACTGTTAAAAGTTTGGGTTTTTCTAAATTATAAGATAAAATTTTAATTATCATCAATAAGGCAAAAAGTGATAGTATACTGCATATCAAAAAATGCCATTTACAAAGTAATTGGAATAACACTGGTGCCTTTGCTAACCCCTTACTAAGTATTCTTAATGTTCAGATGAATTATTTAACATTGTTTTTATTTCATGGCCATTTCTTTTTCTAACTAGGTTATATACATTTTTTACATTTAATTCTGTACAGATGTTCAAGTTACTAATTCCATTATTGAAGAGGTTAAGAGTAATAAAAGTGGATAACTTTTTACACTGTTTTAATTATATACTGTATAATCAATATGAGCTCTAAGAAAAAACAGCTCCAGTTAGACAATTGGAATGGCAAATTTATCTAGTTGCAAAGTTTTCTTTTATTGGTATACAGTGTGCCATATAATAATTTTCATAACCTGAAAAGGTAGGATATAATCTGGCTTTAGTTAAAGCTACTCTGAAGAACAGATCAGTAACACAATTATAATGCCTTTGTGATGGCAGTTCAAATGATCTTTTGAGCAAACAGAAAAATCAGGAATTGATACAGGAGCCATTAGTCGTGGTCTAAAAGAAACTGAACATCAAAGCCACAGTAACAGTTGAAACAAGAACACTAATGCCTAGGGTACTTGGATAAAAAGCTAATTACAGTGAATTAATTAAGTTGTTTGGGACATTATGCAAGGCAGTATTATTATAGCAAGAGTACCAGTGATGTCACTGAACCGGCTACTGCAATGACAAGAATGGGAATTTGTGGATGACATGTGGACAAAATGGCATGGAGTAAATATAAAAAATAAAGAAAAACAACATGCATAACAGCATACATGAAACAACACAAGTAAAAACTAACATAACAAATTGGAATCCTCATGTATAAAAACTCCAAGCCACACAAAAACACACTTCTAAAAGTAATTAATTACTACTACTGTGAGACCAAAGGTTTGATATTTTAAACGTACATCTTTTTTGTTAATTTCATCACTTAAAATCTAAGGAAGCTCTTTGCTCTAAATTATAGTCTCCTGTCATACTCACTACTTGACCATTGATCCTTTTAAAAATGATTTTTTGGTTGTCAGCCAGAAGCCAATCAGTTTCTTGCAAGAATTTCAGGCAGTTTCTGAACCTGAATTAATTATGAGCTGTTCATGGTTGAATATGTATGAAATCAACGTATTACTTTTTGCAATTCATTTTCTGTGTCTGACTTCTTTATTTAGTAATGTTTCATTTGCACATGTGTAGAAGACTTAGCATTGTATGGTAATTTGAATTCCTAATTGAAACATGATATATGAAAATTTAAAAGTAACAAAGTTGTTGAACCAGTAAAGCCAAGAGTGCCCCTTAGTGATTAGAGGTCCCCATGAAGTCTAGAGTGCACAGAAAAGCAATAAATGGGTATGGGGGAACCCTAGAACTCTTGATGGTGCTACAGTTTGCACCACTGAATCCCTTTCAGGGCCTTTCCAGTACAGGTAAATTATTACAAATTTCACTTGCTTTGTAATTTAATGTTTCTGTTTCCTTTATATCCAACTTGTACTGATTTATTTGATATTTTAAAGGTATGATCAGGTGTTTATCTACTATTTAGAGGTTACCCTTCTGTGATCCGGCATTTCCACTAACGGTACACCTTAGGTCCCAATGGTGCCTGATAAGTGAAGGTCTACCTGAAATAGTGAATTGAATAAATAAACCTCACATCTCACGACGTATCTTCCTCATGTGGTATTAGTCGCTTCTTCAACCCTGCCTATACTGTATCTGACCTCACCCCATCCAGTATCCTGTAGCGAGGTGTTCTTGCTCTAAAGTGCACAACTGTAGTTGTTTCACTGTTTTGCAATCGGGAGCAGCTGTCGAATGATTAAAAGTATCTACTGTATATAAGACAATTGCTAAGCTGAAGTAACCACTTTTAAGATAAAATTAAAACAGTAAATAAATTTGTTGTTGAAGTTGCGCTGAATGTTTATTGGATTCAAAATAGATGAGTACTAAAGCTTCATAAAGGTAGATTTTGAAATTTTAAAAATGTACAGCAAGCTGTTTTCAGGATATCTCGATGACAGTTGTAATGTCCTGACAGATTTCCTTGAAGAATAAGCATGTCAGATTTCACAGAAATTGGTGCACTGGGAGCAGATAGAGACAGACAGACAGACAGACAGACAGACATGGATATCTCAGTAGGTGCTGTTTGCATTATAGTCAGTCATCCCAGTAATACAGCTTGTAACTGAGATTATCCTTATTATATGTTAAAATTATGGAATTTTAAGCATTATGCCAAATAATTAGTAGGTCTTATTACTGTTCAGTGTTGGCTGAACAATGAAATCTTACTCTGGTACTGTGGAATATGCAATAAATCAACTATGGACAATGTTATTACTTAGGATATGCATATCGTAAGTAAATGGATCACGTCATACACAGATAAGCACTCTGCGAACAAAAGGCACGCCACCTTAGACTGTGCAGCCATCAAGCGGAGCATCCACTTTTCGTGTCGCCCTCACACTAAGACATTGCATGTGAAGAACTGCTGCAGCTCCATGCTGAATTCTGACCTTCCTAAACTGCTCTCTTCCTCCCATCAACCCCTGTGAACTTGTGCCTGGCTGCTAGAAACTGAAGTCCTCTTTGTAGCTTTTCCACTTGTTCATGCTAGTAATTGGCTTATCTTCATATAGATAGAATATCTGTTTTCTCTGGTCCCTATCATTTAATGTTTAATTTTTCCGTAAGAGTCCTCTTCTCAAATAAATGTCTAGATTTTCTGTTACATTTTTGTTTTATGTTCCAACTTGATTGGACAAGGGTATTCTCTTTGCCATCCTAATCTAGTACATTTATATGCATCTGATAATCTAAGGAAAAGTACATTAAGTTAAGGATAGTGTCTGTTAGCTCCAGTCACATAACCTAGAAAAGCCTGCATTAGTAATGTATAAATCTAAGTTCTTTTTTCAAATAATGACCTAAATATTGACAAATAATTTATTTAACATAGTTTACCATAATTTAAAATGTATTTTCTAATAAATTTATGATTCTTATTTTTTGCTGACAAAAACCCATAGTGTACAAAGCACCACTGTTTAAAATTAGCCTTCATGACTGGCAGAAAACATGGCTTTTTACTGATGACAATAATCTTTTTTGTGTATCAGTGGGTTATTTCATATTGTTAGGATCTGGTAGTAATTTATGATTTTTTTTTTTGCTCTTTTTTAATTATATGTATATGTTATGAAGCAATTAATTTTTATTTGTACTTATTTGCTTTTTTCTAGTTACAAGGGGCGTTCAAAATGTTTCCTAGTCACATGACACTCTCAGGCACGACCAATTACTACTCCTCCCGCCTTCACCGTTCATGACGAAAATACAAAAGTGCCGAAACTTTTTGAATGTCCCTTATATATGCCATCTGTATTTGTTCTCACAAGTCTCTCTGTTCTGTGTTACCTAAGACTGAGCCACAAATTAGAAAAAGTTGAGTGAACTTCTAATCACATAAAAACATGTCCCAAAGTGACTTACTGGTCATGACCTTTGGTCCAGATTCAGTGACCACTTTAAATTCATCCTTGTCTCTGTCACTCTAATGTTTCCACTGAGTTCTCTCAACATCTTTTGCCAAATCAAAGTAATCTCTGCCAGTCACATCTTAAAGCTCTTCTGGTTTTTATCTTTCACAGAAAGAAATTAATGAGTTACAATACATGTGTACACTTGCCCTTAAGGTGCTGCAAACAAAAGTATAGAAGTGCTTCTGGCTTATAGACATTGACTGAATACAAAATATATAAAAGAGGCAATATTATCATTTATCTCAGTATACTATATGACTAAGGCAAGAACATAGGTGCAGATTTTGTGGATTATGTAAAACACCATGGGCATTACATTAGAGAAAACAACCCACTAATGTGCAATTACTCTGCCCACAAGTGCCAGATAAAGGCAGTAGTGTATTTGGCTCTGTTTTTGGTGTGTGAGAGTTGGTTTCACAGGGTTAGTGTTAAGATGAAGCTTCTGAATATTAGTGCTGGACATCATCAAGGGTGCATTTTATTTTGGCTCCTGCCTGTGATTTTTGTGGCCAGGATATGAAAGCACATTTGTGGTTTGAAAGTAATCCATTTCAGCAACCTAAGGGTTGTGGTGTTCTCTTGGCATCAAATGATTGGTAACTCTAATGTTCACTGTAATGGTTTAAAACTGAGTGTGATGTGGCTGAGATAAGAATTGGCATCTGTTAATATGGAGTCATGGCCCTCTTCCAGAAGAGAGTGACTTGTTTCCCTTCAAGTTAAGAGGTTAGTAGCTGCTCCAAGTGGAAGAGTTCAAAGACTTTGGGTTTATGAGTGGATTGAGGTGATTGTGAGATTGATAAATGAATCAGTAAAGTAGAAATAGACTTACAAACATTCTACCAGAGCATGGGGGTGAAGCTGGAACTAAGCTATCTGGTGCAGATGTAGATTTATTGATTTATTGGTCAGTCTACAGACCTATAATAATTACCTCTGACCACAGGACTAGTGCAATGACTGCTGGAATGTGATTAGAAATGCAAGCAGCTAAAATGAGGTTCTTGCAGAGGGTTGTTGGGCTCCTTCTCTGTAGCAGGCAGTTTGGTAGTATGGGAGGACTTTGAAGTAGAACTGCTGCTTCTCTAGACATAGGGGAGCCAGTAGAGGTGGTTTGGACACATATTTAAGATGTGCCTTGGGTGCATTACCTTGAGAAATGTTCTTGTCACCACACACTGGGAGAATACTTGTTGGCTGACACAGGACACACCAAAAGGATTATATCCCCCTACAGTCTTGTAAGCATCTGTGTTCATCTTAGGGGGGGCATGATGGACTTGCTGGAGATGGAAAGTCCTGGTCTTCCATGCTCAGCATATAGATTCCATGATCCTCAGCAGAACAGATGGAATGAAAATAAATGAAATAAAGATACAATGCAATAATATGACAAAACAATTGTCAATTCATGATGTTGTGATAGGTAATTACAAACTGCCATTTTATGAGAAGATGCATATTGATTTGGGATTTTTTGTATTTTATTTATTATTTATTATTAGTCAGTCAGTCATTTTCTGACCCGCTGTATCCTAACACAGACTCATGGTGGTCTGCTGGAGCCAATCCCAGCCAGCACTGGGTGCAAGGCAGGAACAAACCCTGGGCAGGGTGCCAGCCCACCGCAGGGCACACACACACACACACCCAATTACCAATGCACCTAACCTGCATGACTTTGGACTGTGGGAGGAAACCCACACAGACATGGGGAGAACATGCAAACTCAGATCTCCTTACTGCGAGGCAGCAGCGCTACCCACTGCACCATCGTGCTGCCCCCATTATTATTATTATCTCATTTTAATGTTTTTGTTTTCATGTATCTATTGCTTTGTCATTTTGTAATGTACTTGGAGTTACATCCTGTGTATGAAAATGTACTATAGAAATAAATATTGGTTGAGGTCAATTTAGTGATGCAGTAACACCAGTTGATCTATCTAGAAAGCAACTAGTGTGAAGATTTTGTTCTTTGTCACTAACCACACTCTTGGCACAACAAAAGCTACCGTTCCTATATTTAAAGTTTGTCTGGCTCCTTTTTGACTTGCTTCACTTCTTCCCTAACTGAGCTACTCTCCTGTTTACCATTCTATTTACTTCTAATGCATATCCATTGTATGAAGCTAAGACCATAAGAAAAAAAATACTAAAGATTTACAACCTTAATTTAATTTAATTTAATTTAATTTGTTCATTTAAATATTAATGAGAGAGTTAGAGTGATAGAGCAATGTTTGTGTGTTTATAGGAAAACTGATAAAAGTTTTAGAACTGATTCTGTTGCATAGTATGGTCCAAAGAGCAACCATAGATTTGCATTCTTGTTGGGGAGCTCTGAGTACCTTCAAGATTTTTTTTTTACCGGCTAAGTGATTTCCAAGCCTCAGTTACTACCACATTATTGCTTCATTTATGCTTTCATTATATAATTTTTATACAATAGCTGCCCAAAATGAAATGGCTGCTGTAATTAAGACGTGTTTTTATTTACTTTCTGTTTAGTCACCTGCTGACCAGTGCAAGAAGATACACGCTGGTGATGAGGTAATCCAAGTGAACCACCAAACTGTGGTGAGTGACAGCTGCTGGCCAATTCTTTGTCTTTGCTGATTTTGTTCCCATTGTCTTGTCACATCTTTTATTCGGATCTCATAAATGAATGTATTGCAATACTCAATAATCAGACTGAGCATACGCTGATTATCTAACAAATGGTAGTTTGTCTCCAAAGCAGGACTTTTGTTTTGTATGAATTTCCATGGTACATAATAATGATCGCCTGTTATTGTCCATTTAGCGATGTAACCCAAGGCACTATGCCAATACAGTCAGTGTGGAGCCTCATACAGTTGTTCTTTGTTTATGAGTACGAATCCTGTCTAGAGTGCCCCTATTGTGGGGTTTTCATATTTTCTCATGCCAATGTGGGTATTATTCTAAGGACAGTCCAAAGAGACAGTTTTAAAGACATATATCAAAAATGTTTTGTATTTATACTGTCTTAAAATAAATTAATGAAAGCATTTGAGTTTTGGTGAAGCAGTTTCAGTGTAGACTGGTTGATTAATGTGCTTTGATAGCAGAATCACATTCCATATTATCAGAATAGCAACGAATGTAGGGTAGGAGGCACCATACAAAGTAGTTTTGTGTTTTCTAGTATATCAGTGATTAGCAGCCATTGCACTTAATCCTGGGAACAATTACATCAATTTATCAATTCTGATTGTCTCTTTATTGGAGCTTTGTGCTTTAACACTGTCCTAGGTGATCAAGAATTAAAAACAATTTAATAGATGTAAAAATATTTAAATTCAATTTATTCTTATTAATGGCACTTCCACCTATGAGTCCAGCATTCTATACACTAATTTCAAAAAAAGTAATACAACATATTTTGGATTAAGGAAATGTTGAGACTCATTCACTTTCTGGACATTTTATTGTGTTGTAGATTTAACTTTAAATAGATACAGTGCATCCAGAAAGTATTCACAGCGCATCACTTTTTCCACATATTCTTATGTTACAGCCTTATTCCAAAATGGATTAAATTAATTTTTTTCTCAGAATTCTACACACAACACCCCATAATGACAACGTGAAAAAAGTTTACTTGATGTTTTTGCAAATTTATTAAAAATAACAAAACTGAGAAATCACATGTACATAAGTATTCACAGATTTGCTCAGTACTTTATCGATGCACCTTTGGCAGCAATTACAGCCTCAAGTCTTTTTAAATATGATGCCACAAGCTTGGCACACCTATGCTTGGCCAGTTTCGCCCATTCCTCTTTGCAGCACCTCTCAAGCTCCATCAGGTTGGATGGGAAGCGTCAGTGCACAGCCATTTTAAGATCTCTCCAGAGATGTTCAATCAGATTCAAGTCTGGGCTCTGGCTGGGCCACTCAAGGACATTCACAGAGTTGTCCTGAAGCCACTCCTTTGATATCTTGGCTGTGTGCTTAGGGTCGTTGTCCTGCTGAAAGATGAACCGTCGCCCCAGTCTGAGGTCAAGAGCGCTCTGGAGCAGGTTTTCATCCTGGATGTCTCTATACATTGCTGCTGTCATCTTTCCCTTAATCCTGACTAGTCTCCCAGTTCCTGCCGCTGAAAAACATCCCCACAGCATGATGCTGCCACCACCATGCTTCACTGTAGGGATGGTATTGGCCTGGTGATGAGCGGTGCCTGGTTTCCTCCAAGCGTGACACGTGGCATTCACACCAAAGACTTCAATCTTTGTCTCATCAGACCAGAGAATTTCGTTTCTCATGGTCTGATAGTCCTTCAGGTGCCTTTTGGCAAACTCCAGGCGGGCTGCCATGTGCCTTTTACTAAGGAGTGGCTTCCGTCTGGCCACTCTACCATACAGGCCTGATTGGTGGATTGCTGCAGAGATGGTTGTCCTTCTGGAAGGTTCTCCTTTCTCCACAGATGACCTCTGGAGCTCTGACAGAGTGACCATCAGGTTCTTGGTCACCTCCCTGACTAAGGCCCTTCTCCTCTGATCACTCAGTTTAGATGGCCGGCCAACTCTAGGAAGAGTCCTGGTGGTTTCGAACTTCTTCCACTTACGGATGATGGAGGCCACTGTGCTCATTGGGACCTTCAAAGCATCAGAAATTTTTTTGTAACCTTCCCCAGATTTGTGCCTCGAGACAATTCCTTTGACTTCATGCTTGGTTTGTGCTCTGACATGAACTGTCAATTGTGGGACCTTATATAGACAGGTGTGTGCCTTTTCAAATCATGTCCAATCAACTGAATTTACCACAGGTGGACTCCAATTAAGATGCAGAAACATCTCAAGGATGATCTGGGGAAACAGTAAACTTTTTTCACGTTGTCATTATGGGTTGTTGTGTGTAGAATTCTGAGGAAAAAAATTAATTTAATCCATTTTGGAATAAGGCTGTAACATAACAAAATGTGTAAAAAGTGATGCGCTGTGAATACTTTCTGGATGCACTGTACATTTGCTATTTTGCCCATCAGTCTACAGAATCAATGAGCTATAATAACACAATGAACACGTTTTCAAAAAGGTTTGCAAGTGTATTTAAAATCAAAAACTGAATTCTTTCATTCATGTAAGTATTTAAACCTTTAATTCTGTACTTTCGAGAAGCTACCTTAATCAGCAATTACAGCTTCAAGTCTTCTTGTGTAAGTCTCTACAAGCTTCGCATATGCAGATTAGGACACCATATCCCATTGTTTCTGGCAGATCCTCTAAAGTTCCATTAGATTGGAAGGGAAGCATCTGTCAACTACCATTTTCAAGTCTGTGTGGTTTAAGCTCGGGCTTTTGCTAGGGCACTCAAAGCCACTCCAGTGATGTCTTAGCTGTATGCTTTGAGTTATTGTGATGCTGAAAGGTGAACTATCAGCCCAGTTTGTGGTCACGTGCACTCTGGAGTAGGTTTTCTTCAAGGAATTCCCTGTATTTTACTGCATTAATTCTTCCTTCAATTTTGACTAATCTCCCTGTGCCTGTTGCTGAGACTTCCATAGCATAATGCTGCTATGACCATGCTTCGTGAGAGTGATGGTATTTATGCAGGTGATGAGCAGTGCCTGGTCTTCACTAGGCATACAGCTTGGAGTTCTGCATTTTGTCTCATTTTGCCCACAACATCTCTCAGTGTCCTTTAAATGCTGTTTAGAAAACTTCAAATGGGCTGTTGTATGCCTTTTACTCAAGAGTGGATTCCGTCTAGCCACTCCTCCCATAAACACTGATAGAGTGTAAGTGAAATGGTCATCCTTCCGAATGTTCTCCCATCTCAACAGAAGGCTTCTGAAGCTCTGTTAGAGTGACTGTTATGTTCTTTGTCACCTCCCTGACCAAGGCACTTCTTGTGCGATTATTCAGTTTGGCCAAACAATCAACTCTGGAAAGAGACCTAGCTCCAAACTTCTTACATGCCATAATCATCGAGGCCAGTATCATTTATATCCTTGCTCTGATGTATACCTCAACACAATTTCATTGTAGAGGTCTATAAAAAGTTTCTTGGACTTAATGGCTTCGTTTTTTTTGCTTCGATGCAGTTTGAATTGTGGAGCCTTATATACACAGGTTCTTGCCTTCCTAAACAATGTCCAGTCAGCCACTGGTTGGCTCCAGTCAAGTTCTAGACACATCTCAAAGATAATTGAACCAAACAGGACACACTTTACCACTGTTTGGAGTGCTACAGCAAAAGGGTCTAAATACTCACATGAATGAGATTTCAGTTTTAGATTTGTAATAAATCTGAAAACCTTTCTGTAAAACATGTTTTCACTTCATGATTATTGATTATTCAGTGTAGATCAATGGGTTAAAATTTTGCAAATTTACCCATTTAAAATTAAATATACAACACAACAAAGTATGCAGAAAGTGAAGGGATCTTAATACTTTCTGAATCCACCATAAATAAAATATAAAATGGCTGCTAAGATTTTCAGTTGCTCATTTTGGTTCAAGGATACATTAAAGTTCACATTAAAATTCAGTGAAACCCATCCCATACTGTATATGAAAATGTACTGTTACCTCATGGCACAAGGGGATCAGATCTTGCCTGTGTGCAGTCTGTGTGGTGTCCACATCTCTGTTAGGCTTTTTCCCCAGTTATCCTACTGCAGTGGTGGCGAACCTATGGCACGCGTGCCAAAGGGGGCACTCAGAGCCCTCTCAGTGGGCACGCGCGCCATCGCACGAGCACAGAGTTCGTTACTATAAAGCCAGAGGAATGCGGGGCCGGGCTGCTCCCCTCACCGCTCCCCCTCTTCACGCGCTGGAGGACTTTTCTCACATCACCCGCCCCTCTGCTCAGCAGCCCAATGGGAGCGCTTCCTCCCTCTCCTGTCTGGGGTAAGGCGGGCGGCACACATGCTGCTTGAGGGTGTGGCACGGACTTCAGCCTTTTGAGTCTGTGATTCCCGTGGTGGGGTTGGAGGGGATGTGGTATAGCGGGTCCACAGCTCAAAATTGAAAAGGCCAGTTTTAACAGATAATTGCCGCACTCGCGGCTTAAAGGGGGTTATGGTAGAGTGGCCGGAGCGGTTTCCGGGAGCTTTGTGATGCGGGCAGTCCTCGCTTAAGCGCACAGGTGAGGAGTCGTCCGCATCTGTAATTATTGCCGGAGTTGCTAATCGCCACACCTGATCCACGACCCCGTAATATATAATGGAAGCTTTGGGGGTGGAGCTTAATAGGGAAGACCTGCGTGAAACACTTGAGAGGATCGAAGGGATGACAAAGGACAGCACAGTTAGCTATGAAAATGAAATCCTTAAAGTGTGGAATTCTCTGCCAAATAATCTTAAGTCAATGAAGGCACTTGAGATTGCTTTCCTTACTTTGTTTGGAACATCTTATGCTTGTGCGCAGCTGTTTTCAGCTTTGAATTAAATCAAATCTGACACCAGAAACAGACTAACAGATGACCTGAGTGCTGCATGTGTTGCTCTCAAGCTTACAAAGTATGAGCCAAGGTTAGACAAATTATCAGCATGCATACAACAGCAAAAAGCACATTAATTGTTCAAAAGCATACCGAATGCAAACTTTAACCTTTCAACAAAAAGTTGTTTGTATCATTGAAAGCTCTGTTATTATGTTTTTCTTTTAAGACAAAAGATGTTAATGTATGAGTTGCTTTTCTAAACTAAAAGCTCAGTAGATAGATAGACAGACAGAGCATCAGTATTGGCAGTTCAGTCCAATTTATCATCCAGCTGCACTCCCAGGTATTTATAGGTCTGTACCCTCTGCACACACTCACCTCTGATGATCACGGGGTCCATGAGGGGCCTGGGCCTCCTAAAATCCACCACCAGCTCCTTGGTTATGCTGGTGTTCAGTTTTAGGTGGTATTCAGGTTAAATTGCCATGTTGGCACTTTGCGATAAATAAGTGGGTTTTGGATTGCAGTTTGGGCACTTGGTTTCTAAATGGTTCGCCATCACTGTCCTACTGTATTCTATACTGTACAGATGCAGGTTAGGTTCATTGTTGGTTCTAGATTGGCCCTATATAGAATAAGCGAGTATGAATCTGAGTTCATGTGCCCTCTGACAGATTTGTACCTCACACAGAGTCGGTTCTTGTATTGCGTCCAATATTGCTGCCCTCGGCCATCCTGAAATGCACAAAGAGAATGGCTAAATAGATGCTTTAGTATTACACAGAATGAGGTTGTTTGGCAGCATCCTGTCTAGAAAACAAAGACAACATAAATAACATTCAGTTTACTTTGAGGCACTAAGGAGTTTGATGTTGCAAGAGAGATATAAGGCATTTGAGGAGGGATTGTTTTCAACAGATTTAAATAGCTGGGCTTAACAATTTGATTGTGAGCTTAATTTATTGATAGTAGGCTTTTCTTCCTTAAATATGAACATTTAGTGTATTTTTGCATTACACTGTAATTACCTTTCAGGTGTATAATGTATAATTATTCAGAAGACATATAACCTAACAATTAAATGCATTTGTTCCTCTGACTGGGTGGTGCAGAGATTAGTGCTGCTGCCTCACAGTTCCAAGTACTGGAATTTGATTCTCAGTCATCTTCTGTGCATTCTTCTCATGTTCTTGTAGGACTTTTTCTTTTTTTTCACCTCGAAGGCATGCATGCTAATTGACCCGAGTGTGTGTGTGTGTATGTGTGCTTATGGCGTTGTCTTATGACAGATTGGCATTCTGTTCATGTTCCAGCCTTGTGTCTAAAGCAGTTATGGTAGCCTCTGCTACTCTTTGAGCCTGCAATTGAACCAATAGGCTTTGCAAATTGATCACCATTCTAGAATATTTCTAATGGCAGTCATGATGTATTTTGAAATGAATTAACTGTGATTTTAGAATATATTAAAACATACATAAAAATACCAAATGTTTCATTTCTTGTCAATCTAACCATCTACCCACCCATTTCCTTGGGCCTCAATCCTCATACGCAAATTGTAAAGAAAGCATTAAAGTAAAAAAGATGTTTTATTTAAACCTGCAGTCTCTTCTATTCTGTTTAGTAGGAGTTTTTAGGTTTTTCCTTCTGTTTATGATGATATACTGTATAAAAGAATAATAGGTAAGAGAGGACTATGCAGATTCATTCAACAAATCATGACATAGTGTTTCTGATCCCGGAAGTTACTTTCACACAGTCACAGTAAGTACCTTCCAGACATAAAAAAAATCACCTAGAATCGCATCTCCTCTTGATTGGACATCAAATATAAGTGCTATTTATTTTCCTTTTAAACATATATGACAGCAAATCCTTCAGTGTTAGAGTCAATTCTTTTTTTCTCTAATCCTTTTGAAAGCAGTGTTTCTACATTTTCACATTGTGATTTCTCTTGCTTTCCTTTTTATTCTGCCAAAAACGGAAAGGGAAATCCATTTCAAAAAGAGCTGCCAGCTGTGCCAAAAATATATAATAAGTGAAAAAGAATATTTGACTGCAACCCATTGATGTTAGGCATAAAGACTCACGTGTGAAGCCGAATTCATTGCTTCGGATTTCTCTATACTAAATGCCATGAACTGGGAAACTCTGTGAGTGACACAAGTGTGACTTGCCCATGTGTCATTCACAGATGTAGCGATTTAGAAAACAAGGACAGCTTCCAAACTATAAATGACTCAGAAATACAAGAGTGGGTCACAAGTTGCAAATATGTCATTTGAAGTTTTTGGCAGATGGATGCAGTGGGTGGGTGAGAGCAGATGCTAACCTGTGAAAAGTTTGACCTTATAATAGGGAACTACTCCTTTACAGCAGTCCTAGAGTTGTTCTCTACCCTTGACGGATAAAAGAGAGCAAACAAAATAGACTTTAATTCTGGAGACCAGAAATTTTGAAAAATGACAATGCCAAAATTCAGCAGTAAAACCCCTAGCTTTCACAAATGATCAAAATTTGATTTCCAAAATGAAATTACAACTTCATTTTCACTCAGTATTTTTTCCAACACACTCCAGCTGAAGAGCACTTCAGACAAGATCCAATTGTCTTGATTTGCAGGTTGTTTCTTATGATAACAGTCTTGTTATCTGAGTGTGAAAGCATGGCATTAGCCAATTTCATAGCGCAAAATGTACACCTTTCTCCTCTTCTCCACATGAACTCCATAACAAATTTCCATACATTATACTTTTCAAATAGAACTATGCAGCAGAGTCAATCATTTTGTATTTATTTTCATGGTTATGTGTCTAGGGTTTATTGGATCGTATAGAAATTCATTGGTCCAGAGATTTTATGTTTAGTCAATGAATATTATAGATACCCAGAGCCTTTGTTAAGCACGATTGTATTACCTGTTCTCTTAAATTCAATTAGGGGATAATGAGATTTATTTATCTGTATATGGGCAGTGTCTCATGATGTTTTAGAATTCATTTTGTTAATGGCATGGTGACATTCTGGTCTGTTGAGAGTTACATTCGTGTTATCAGCAAAGTTAACAGCTCTCAATGAAAAGTCAGAAAAGTCCAGCAAGATCTTGAGTTCCATTTTTCTTATTATATACTAGGGGGCTTTGCCCCCTGCTTACTTCGCTCGCCAAACTCTCCCCACCCCCCCACCAGCCTGCGTCTTCGTGTCCCTGCCACTCGCATTGTGAAGAGGGAGGCTGAACACACTCCAAGGAGTCACGGTCGCTCCTCCAAAATCCCTTCTTAAACGGCGATACAATGGAAAACAAATATAGTTTTTTTGTTTTTACCACCTCTTTGCTCGATCAGCTGCAAGCTTGCTGCTGCTGCTGCCACCGTGCCACATGATCTTCACCTAGTGCGGCGCACTTCTGTCATATCACCTATGTTCATATATTCAATCTATTTTTGCTTTTACCTTTTCATCAATATTGCATTGAATTTTGATTCTGTGTTTGGAATTACATCGTGACAACGCAACATATAACTGCCCGTGAGTGATAATTGATTCTTTCTCTCTACAAGAAATGTGTCTGACAATAGATGAGAAATGATTTCTCTTGCGGGATGTCACTTTCACCAAACAACAAATCTTTTAATTCTTGCGGATACATCTCTTCATTGGAAAGAAACACTACTTTTTTTTCCCTGATGGCAGCACGAATTAGACAATCTACAAGTCTTCCGGTCTAAAGTTTAAACAATATATTCGATCTCTTTTTGCTGTTCCGTTATTTCACTGAGTAATAATTTTTGTTAGTTTGCGGTAATGCGATCTTTACTATCCTTTTTTTGAGACTTTGGAATTTTCATACTTTCATTATCTCTAATCTGCTCTGCATGTGAACCGAACATTCTTTATGATGTTCTACTTTGTCATCTACTCTTTGTTTTATTTCTGGACCCGGGTGTGTTTAAATCTCTTGGCATAAAGTCTCGCGGGACGTGAAAGTGTCTCTCTGAGAAGATCATGTCTCGTCCCCTTCCAACCTTCCAAGATTTTTTTCATAATAGAGAGATTTGGCAGAGATTGTTATGGTATGCTGATTTACTAGATCAGGACACATTACTGTTATTTATATGCTGTAGATATTTCTCAGTGATTAATTTGTGCCCTGTACAGAACTGGTTTCTTCCTTGTGACAAGGGTAGGTTCTGCTCTTACAGCTCTACAATTGTACGAAGTGACTCAGTAAGTTGGATAATTGGAGAAAAGGATGCATACTTATTTTTCACTATTGAAGCACAGATAGGTTAGTTATAACCTGATCTGATTGAAGTCCAGATCTCTATCAACTAGACATTATGTTATTTTATAGTTCTTTATCTTTATCCTTATGATATTGTCATGATGCTATTTTGCTTTTGCACATCTTTCATAGTCATTGCTAATTTGTTCTTGTTTTTGATAACTTCAGGCCTCTTCCTTATGGTAGTGATGTCTCATTCCTATCATTTGACCAAATATAAAATCATCACGTCTCTTTTTATAAGTTCTTTATATTTAATTTTTTCTGAATACATTTTTTTTCATTATTCCATTGATGCCATTTTGTTTGTCATGTTTAGAAGTGGCACCCTTCTGTGTTCAGTTCAATTCCATTCAGTTTTATTGTCCCAAGAGAGAAAGGTGATTTGTCAGCAAGCTTTAAATAGAGACCATATGATAAAAATTTAAAACACATCAACAAAGAATGTAGCCACCAAACATAAATTTGTTACAAATAGATAAAATATAGCCATGAGCATAATACTTATAGTGAACCATTAGATTAGACATAAAAATTAAACCACCATTTAGACTTGACTGATGATTGATATAAATGCTCACTGTTCCTATTATCATTGCTTTATATCCAACTGAAGCTCCAGTTATACAGTTGCTACATTGGTATTTACACCTAATTAAAAGGTTTTTATTCACATATATTGTAGTTACTAATCACTCTGCAAGAGCTCATGATTACAAAGAATCAAATAAACAACTGAGCAGTTAAACACAATGAAAGACATCTGATGTAGCTGTCATATGAATGGTGCAGTGGACAGGTGGAAGTTCAGAGACCTACTGCATGTTCCATTCTCAGTCCTGTCACAATCTATGTGGAGTTTGCACATTTTCCTGTGTTCATGTGAGTTTTTTCCAGATCTTTTCTAAAACAAGTGCGTATATTTATTTGATGATTCAAAATGAACAGAACTCATTCCTCCCTTACAATCTCTGTGCTGCCTGGTTGCATTCAGGCCTCGTGTGATCTTGTAATGGAAAAATCTGGTTGGAAAATGGGTGAACTATGATAAGACAGATTTGTCTGTTCTAGCCAGCATTGTTAGGATATTCCACGATTACTTAGTATATTTGTAAAAAAAATGCAGCGTTTCAGCTTCAAGTACATAGAATATTTGTTTCATCTTTTCACTCTCTTCTGTGTGAAGCTAAGTTTCGAGGCTTTCATCTTGGACAGATTTTATTTGTTTTTCACTATTCTCCTGTTATGTAATGTGATTTTCTGTTTTGCTCTAGCAAATGTGCTATTTTTAGTTGCTTTTTGATGGTGCTCACAAAATCCTTTGAAATACTGTTCACCATAAGAAGCACTACATAAAGTATAGATATGTTGTGTTGTATTATTTAAATTAGTATGAAGTGTTTTGTGATTCCATCAGTGCTCCTTAATCAGCAGGAACTGTATCTGACAAAGCTGTTCTTGCGATTCACCTTTTAACATATTTAGCATTATTTGAAGAATGACTACAGTAAAAGAAATGTCTAGTTGGATTCATTTTTATACATTAATTCATTTAACTGAAGTTTTTGTTAGCAGAATAACTCTAATAAAGAAATTATTGTTTTTTTATCTGTTTGAGAATTAAAGCTTGACACAGAACTGTGAGGTGCTGACCCTTTGTCATCCGTAGACTTTTTTTATTTTAATTTATGAAAGCTTTCAGATGCATTCCCTAACCCCACTTTCTCCCTCATTTGCTTTCTTAAATTACATTGATGTAGGCAGTGGATAAAATAGAGAAAAGGAAAGTGCTTCTTATAGCAGCTTGTGGCATGAAATATTGCTCCAAATTGCTGTACCTCATGACACACCAATAGATCAGCTCATTGTAATCAATAATTCATCTTTTTATTTCATCGCCATTAGCTACTAAGAGAACTTTAGATTTTCATTTCAGCAACAGTCAATGTGTAAGTGGGAAACTTGCAGGTGTTCATTTTCCAGTCTGATTGATGGAATAGTTGGGATGATGGGTGGATTGAAGGAAGGAAGAGACGCAGAAAAGGAATAAATTTGAAGATTCCGTTCTTAATTAGCTCTATTGTAATGACAGCAGTATGCTTTCTAAGTATATCATAGCCATGCATAGTTTAATCAAAAGCTCCATTTTTAGTAATCCAATGTTAAAAAAATGAATAGAAGGAAAGAAATTTTGATCTACAGAGTAAAATGAGCGATAAAGTAAAGAGCTTTTGTACCTTTAACTGACCTTTTGTGAGCTGATTTACTAATCATGCATGCCAACATAGATGCTGAGTGACTGGCAAAGTATAGCGAGACCTCGAGAGACTTGTCTAAAGCATTATAACTGAAAGTGGATTAAACAAATATTTTGGTATTGTTAGCTGTTAATTTGTTAGCTGTGAAAGAAGACAAATTAATAGAAGAATAAATATAATGCATAAAATCTTATTTTACTGTATATTTGACAAAATGTTAAATATAGCAAACAATTAATACAATACGTAATTCAATTCAAAAGGCCAGAGCATATCATTGAAACACTGTGTGCAATGGACAGGTAGCCATCCATAACAAAGACCCCAAATTTCCCAAAACTTCTACAGAATCACAATAAACTATGCTAGTTTTGCCTTAAAACTATTTTAATTCACTCAGTTTTATGTGGTTGTTTTCATGTACAGTCTGCACAGCTGTTAAATAAATATCTTTCATTTACAGTATACTTTACATGACTTGTGTTGGTTTAGAATTATTCTTCAGGTAATGCTTGGAAAATAATACAGAATCGCAATGAGTTAGAATTGCCATGCAGTTTCCGGGCAGCAAACTGGCACAATTATTAAAGCTGTAGCAACACAAACGTGGAAGAATTGGCTTAAATTCCAGTCAAATTAACATCTCTGTTCAGTTTTCATTCTTTTTTTCACATTTAATTGAATTTATTAAAATCAAGTAATATTCCATACAAGCAAGTCAAACTTGACAAAACTAAGTTCAAATCAACCCCTACCCCATGAGAAAGAGAGCTAGGCCAACAGCTAGCTCTTAAAACGTTAAGAGTAGAAAAACAAGGGGCGGGGAGGGGATCCTTTTCCCCAAAATATGTTCAGTTTTCATGTCCTCTTCATGTCCATATTGACTCTCATCACATATTAAATGGTCATTAGAATGATTGGTGACTATAAATTAGTTCAGAATTTGGCCTTGCTGGAATAGGCTCAGACCCCCTGCTACTTCAATTGTAACATTAAATTCAATTAAGCAGAAATATGGATGGAAAATGAATTTATAATGTCTATAAAAGTATGGAGAACCTGCTTACAGGCAGGAAGTAACATTGCTTTTCAGAATGTTCTATTAAGGTTTCACAGTTGGGTTCACAAATGATGAACACCTCTTACGACCAATAGTAAGAAACCTCCTTCTTTATTTCATTCTGGAATGAAACATAAGCACCATATTGACGAAGTGCGACAATTTAATTCCAGGAATGGCTGTGCAGTCTCGTCCCAGGGTGGTAAAAATCAAATGTGTTTTTTGATTACAAGAAGATAGTCCTTCACAAATTCATTGAGCAATCAGTTAACCGACAAAGCCATTTAGAAGTGTTGAAAAAGGGTACGGGATTCTGTTTGAAGAAAAGACCTCAACTGTGGCCTGACAAGTGGATCATTCATCATGACAGTGCCCAAATCCACAATGAGTTCACTGATGGCAACTTTCTGGATAATGAAGGAATTCCCAAATTGGATCATTCACTCTATTCACCTGACTTAGTTCCTTGTGATTTGTGACTTTTCCCAAAAATAAAAACTGCCATGAAAGGACAAAGAATTTCCTGACGTTTCTGACACCCAGCATAACGTGACAAAGGGAATCAAGGGTATTCCAGAACCAGAGCTCCAGGTATGTTTCTAGTCGTCTAACTACATACATAACTGTGGAAGGAGACAATGATATACACACAATTTTTTCTACAGCTTCTTTTCAGGAATTAAATTGTCACAACTCGTAATTAGAGTGCGTGAGACAGGCAAATGGATGTGTACTGTTCATTTCATGTATTTGAACAATTTTGGAACCTTCAAGGTAGTCTTTAAATATTTAAAACAGTAATATAATTTTTTGATTTACATAGTTGTCTCTAAATATTAGTTCTGCACTTTTATGGTCTGCTCTTTGCCTAGAACTACCAGAGCAAATAACCAAAAGAAAATGATTTGCTAAGTTCACATTAATAATTATGTTGTAGAAGACCATTGTCAAGGTTTACTTTTAAATAATTAACAACATAAACACCACAAAGAAGAGAGATTAGTTTTAATAATTTTCAAGTAAGCCACTTTTTGTTAGAATATGTAAAGACATTTTGGACTTCATTGTAAATGGGCAGTTCTGTACCCTTCCCTTCAAAATCTTTTATTTGGCTTTCAAAAATGTGTAGCTTACATGTCAATTAATGGCAGTCTGGGATTCTGTTTTTATTTTTATGCTTCACGGATGGGTGAGGCTAAATTATGTTATCTTCTTCGATTTTAATTTGCTAGCAGGCATAATCAACACAGTAATGTCAGTCTATTCCTTCAATTCCTAGCACACACTCTTGCTGTTTTTGCTTGGTATTTGATTTTTTTCCGATTCTTTACACATTCCTAAATGCCTTAAAATACCCACCTGCAGTTCTTTTCTGGCTGATTGACATCTTAGGACTCCTACCTGTAGAGTCTTATATTATAGAATTTCTTAACAGTAATAGTTTTGTGAAAGCCTGTATTTTGCCACAGCAATCTTTTGACTGTAAATAATAAAAATAAAAAAAAAATCGCATGGAGCTTTTTCCTTGTAATTTTAGTCTAGATCGCATTGCTCAGATAATTTATTTTTCATTTATTCTGTTTTTTTATTTGCCTGCGTACACCGTATATATTTTCTCCTGCTCTACCTTGTATTATTGCAAGTGGAAAAAAAGTAATAATGATAAGAAGAGGAAGCCTGCTGTGTCTGAGTTGTATCAGACTCTCTCATGCCCACTTTTCGAAATTTTATGTATGAAAACAGAAAAAGACAACGGCTGTGTATCTCATATATATAGATTTAAGGTTTAATGTAGGCAATCAATGCTTTGTTGGTCCTTTATCAATATTACAGAAATGGATTTAGATGAATGGGAGTTCAGAAATGCCGTATTGCTAAATGAACATTGGATATGAAATAAATTTGATCTACAGCTGTCATCTCAGTATGATAATTGTTCCAATGTTGGGATAAATCATGTGGGCCATATTGACCATTTATTGAATCCTACCTTGAGATAATGCTAGGCTTTTAATGTCTCGATTGCTCCTTTGGGATTATACATGCAGAAATGATTGCACCGCGCATTTCGTCAATGTGTACTTTCTAATTTAACTGCAGTTCTGATGTTTCCATATATTAAGACTGAAAGGTTGAATCTGCTTCATTCATTGTTATATTTATTTGACTAGGTGTACCCCAATTTGTTAAAACACTTAGTAAATTAATATGTTAAATGGCATTTAATACATATATGTATTGTTCTAATTAGAAATGTTGAACACATAGCATTAGGCAAATGATGATGAATTCATAGCATTCTGGTATTTGCTAGCATGTAAAGGTCTGGCTGCTCACCTCACTGTCATTCTTTCGTTTGCTTATTATAACATGAATGGGGGTTCTGAGCCATACATTAAACATGAAATTTAGAGACAAATACCGTAGATCCCTTCTGAATGCTCACTATGTTCCCCTTGTGTTAAAAGAGCATTAAATGTTCATAACACCATGACAAAATTTCAAAATTGTGTCTTGTCCCTCCAAGCAGTCTAATTGGTCAGTTTAGCTTTTGTCTAATTGGCCTGTTTTGCTTTACTTGTTCAGTGGTGGAGATAATGACATGAAAGTTTAAGAGTACAAAGTTCAGTTCCTGATTGTGAGAATTAAATGGAGAATTCAAAATCCAACAATTTATTTAGGTTGCTAAATACTAATGATGCGCTACCGGTGTCGCCATCAAAGATGGGAAATATTCGCTACAATATGACTGCTGCTATTGGAAGCCAGTCTACTGCTGGCAGTCCAAAAGTGGACAGAAGATGAGCAAGGTGCTGTGAAATGATGGGCTTTTATGAGAAAGTAATCGACAGAGAAAGTGCCTGATAAAAGAGGTTCAGGCACCCGGTTATACAGAGGAGCGGCACAGGAGGAACACTGCAGATACATGTATGGGTACATATAGGGCCAGAGATGTCAAGTATCACATATTTTTAAATGTATTCTATTACATGTCTTTGACAGGTAATATAGCTAGTGATTAATAAAACACTCGAAGTTACTGAACTTACTTTGTACTATCAAGTGAGGACCTCAGCACAGAACTGATGTGTCTTTGAACCCAGAGACGCTAATTGAGGTAGTTTGGAAATGTTGTAAATATACCCCTGAGCACCACTCACAGTTACCATCTCAGGCAAGGCCAAATGAGAACAAAGTCAGAGACAGCCCAGGACATGCTGGAGAGATTATATGACTTCAGGTACCTGTTATAACAAGGACAAAGCCTTACAAATACTATGAATCTCTAGCTAGGGATAGGTTAGTACAGTTTATTCATTCAACATTTTGTCATCCCAAGCAGTCAGGTTTTCTTCTGACGTTATTTTACAGCATTGCATACTTCAGTTGCTTGTAAAATCCCATGAAAAGGCATGAAGAATGTGGTTTTGCTTATTAATACAGGAAGTACACCATATATCTTGCATTCACTGATATTGTCCTTTTTTATCTTCTGTTGTCTGCATTGAGAACAGCTATGCCTTTTGAGCTACTTATGTCCTTCAAGCTTACCTGCTAATTTGTAGAATGTGTACACGGTTTAAATTCATAAAATCATATTAGTCATTAAACACTGCTCTTGGCTATGGATACTGATTGTTTTCATTTTATGCTTTCACCTTTGTCACACACGTGCGAAAAGGAAGCAGCTAAAGGGCCTGAGTAATTGTAATAAAACATCTGACCAGGGGGAGGCGGAGTGCGCTGACTGTCTTTCTCAGTTCCCTACAGACCTTTCCCGGGAAATCCTGCAGGGTTCCGGCACCTCAGAAGACATCACTTCCTGTGCCGGTCCCTTTGCTGATGTCACTTCCGGACCAGAAGACATCACTTCCCGTCCCGGGCCCTTTACTGACATCACTTCCGATTCCAGCCCTTTTGATGACATCACTTCCTTTACGGGCCTTTAAAACCTCCATCTTTGTCTGTAATAATCAGTTCTGTTTTGGACTCTGTTCTATGCACTAGTGCTTCAAAAATCCAACTTTTGCAGCCGTGAAAATAATATACGGGTGGCTAATAATGCAACACAGACATCATAAAGAGTCCAAAACAGAACTGATTATTACAGACAAAGATGGAGGTTTTAAAGGCCCGTAAAGGAAGTGACGTCATCAAAAGTGCCGGAATTGGAAGTGATGTCAGCAAAGGGACCGGGACCGGAAGTGATGTCTTCTGAGGCGATGGAACTTTGCAGGATTTCCTGGGAAAGGTCTGTAGGGAACTGAGAAAGACAGTCAGCGCACTCCGCCGCCCCCGGTTGGATGTTTTATTACAATTACTCAGGCCCTTTAGCTGCCTCCTACTCACACGTGTGTGACACCTTCCATGTTAATAGAGTTATTCCTCCATCCATCTTTCTTCTACCTCACTTATTCAGTTCAGGATCAAGTGGGAATCAATCTTAGATATGGAGCCAGATGGGCACACTCGCTTACAGTGGACCAAGTTAGAGTGGCCTAGAGCCCAGTTAGTGGTCTAGGCATGGGATCTGAACCCAGAATTCTGGAGTTGTCAACCAACAGACCTAAACTACTGTACCATCTTAAGAAAGTCTAAAGTATTAATATAATATCATCTTGAAAATGTAATAATTGATCCTTTTGTTAGTTCTTCATTTGGCAAGTTTTGGTAAGCTGAAATTTTAATTACTCCCCTCTGCTGTCCACTAGTACTCGGTTACATGCATTGTGCAGACCTGAATACATTTTTTTAATGTGCACTAGTGACAAGCCATTCTTAAAAGTGTGAAATGAAAGCTCTATTTTCCACCTTGTCCTTTCTTTTTCACTGTTATCCTAGATATAGATGGGATAAGTTATATTTTTATAATATAGCTATACAGAACATTTGCTTCTAGATTAATTAATAGCTTCTTTTTAATTGCTTTTTGTGCTTTCAATCCCCATCACTAGCACATTGTTGTAGTTCTTCCGTTTGTCATCAATAGTTCAAATTATTACTGCCCACATGCATTTCTTTGCAGTTTGGTTTGATCTATAATTATTGCATAAAGTTTTCTTATAATGTAGATATTGAGCTATGTCATTATGAATTACTTTTTGGACAATAATTTTCCTTCTTTGCATCAATCAATAAATCAGAACTGAAAAAATGAATGGGTTGGTACTGTGTACATGCCAATTACTGTGTTGCTGTTCTCTCCCTCTTCTCACATCCTGTCAAAAATTCTGCTTGCTCCCCCTTGTTTGTGCCTCTCACTATAATATACTGTATAATGGCTTCTCATGCTCAGCTCACCAAGAGGATACTCAGCATTTGCCTGAGTTGTCTTTACAGTGTTCAGTCACCTAATATTATTCACTCAAAATACTAAATAAATTTGTAAAGAATCTCAATTTTTATTTTTTATGCTCAGATTATAAATTGATTTCATTTATCATAAGTATTTGTGCCAGATGTACAGAATCTTTGCTTATTTCCCTGCTTTATTTCATTGATCAAACTGAATCAGTTTACAAATGTACTGTATTTCCTTGCTGCAATTTGAAGTGAATACATATGTACAATTATTTGGTGAATAGAAAGTTTGAATCAAACTATAATGGCATTAAACAGTTTTATAATTTTAATGTATCAAAGCTTACATCTACACTCTATTGTATATACTGTATATAATTGTATTTATATGTTTCATACTATGTACTGTATGTGTGCTTTGTGTATGTGTGTATATTTGTTGGTGTTATATTCCTGTCACTGTTCAGAGGAGACATTCAAGTTAGACTCCATTTTACTATAGGCCACAAATTTGAACGTGAATTGCCAGTTACCCTCATATGCACGTTTTTGGTCTGTGGGAGAAAATAGTGAGTTCTCAAAAAAAGATAACCTCCAACTTTCACAAAGACAATGACTGGGCATGAGATGCAGACTCGGGTTTCTGGATCCATGGCAGTAAGTTTAACCACAGCACTGCTGTGCCACCTTTATTTGTGAATGTCTTAATATTTTTTTTGTCCCCCACCCGTTGAACTTGCCTGTATCTTTTTAGTAATTAGTGATATTTTTAAGGCGGTATACAATTGTTTCCACTTGTCCTTAGTACTGTATATTGAATTGTATTTTGGAATATTTTGCCCCTTTTTTACTACTATGGTTTTGTACCGTGTTAGCCATTATGGATGTAGTGAGAAGTCAAGGAAAATGAACACCTTTTATTTGCTAACTAAAAAGATTACAATATGTAAGCTTTCAAGACAACTCCCCTTCCTTGAAATTGTTAATGCTATAGCACATTGGTTATCAATTGCACAATTCTGAAGTTATCCAAATTATGCTGGAATTTGTACTTATATTTGGTATGATATTTGGTATAAGTTAAATATAAATTTTAAAAAGTAGCAGTTTTAACAGAGACCTGAAGCATTCTCACTATTTCAAGCCGGCTAACCAATTTGTAGTGCAGTTGCAGTACATATGTTACTCCAGATATCTACAGACTGGCTTTCAGCTTGAGGATTAATCTTTTATTTGTGAAATGTATCAAAGGCTTTTTATAAATCTAAGTAAATGTTGGCATATGTTTTATTGTCCACAGCTTCTGTTGTCTGTTCAAACAAATATAATGAATTTATTACACAACATCTGCTCTTCATAAATCCATTTTGGCTATAGTTTGGAATGTTTTTTGAAATTAATTCTCTGAAAGCTAATTTCTGACTACACTCTCCATAATATTCTTTAACACCAGGTATACCTGAGGTTCATTTCTTAACAGTGATTTTCATTGCATGATTGATTATGTCAGCCAATGTAGTTATGTTTCTGATGCAGCTGATGATAGGATGTAATATCATTTTTTCATGGCTTTGTAACATACTGTAGATGGTCTTATGGATCACTGGTTGGGCATTACCGCTGTATGTATAGTCATTATAGAGTATTTACAGTATAACTGTACATAACTAGTTAAAACACTAGTTCAACACCATTTTAAGGCCACTGAATAAAACGACATTCTAACAGGCTTAAACTAACCAATTTCAAAGTATGTCTGAAACTTCAATTGTTTAAAAAGGGACTTTAATGAAAGTCACAACAATTCATGACCTTCTTTTGTTTTTTTGTTTTTACATATACAGTAGCAGTTCTAAATGTTTATTTTTAATACAGTTACTGGTTAACTACCATTGATAGAATGTACCTGTCATAATATTTTCAGACCCACTTAATTCAATTCAGCGTCACAGAGGTTGACAACACTGAGCCCACTCATTCACACAACCAGACTTATATGGGGCTAATTTGGAATCAGCAATTAACCTGACACTTAGGTCTTTGCTAATGTGCGAGAAAAATCTACAGAGAGGAGAGAAAAACATCCAAATTGTGCAATGAAAACAAATAGGCACAGGTTTCAAGCTCAGGATGCTGGATCTGTGAGGCAACAACACTAACCATTTTGTCCTCAGGTTGATCTGGAAGTGTTTTTATTTTTTTGTTTAACGCTAGAATTACCAGAGCCAATGAAAAAAACTTGTAAATCCGGCACACCTTAAATCCCTTCGCACCTCTCCGTCAGCGTCTTTTGTCTTGTAAATGTGTCGATAAGCCCAAGCAGCAAGCAGCCTGCTATACCATCCCTCCACCGCCTCAGAACGGGCAAGAACTTCTCCCAGTTCCTGCCTTGATTGATTATCTGGGAGTGAGCTACCCAGAATTGTAAGAGGAAATAATTTCACACATTATACAGTTCATGTCTGTATTTTGTCATTTATTACTAAAGCGTGAAAAACATTTCTGTTTTAACGATGTGTTTACATAGATTGTTGTAGACACAAAACACACATCAAATTATTTCCCTTACAATTCTGAGTAGCTCACACCCAGATAATCAATCAAGGCAGGAACTGGGAGAACTCCTTGCCCGTTCTTGGTTGACACATTTCAAGACAAAGGTGGCTGGGATTTCAGGGATTTACAGTGCATCCGGAAAGTATTCACAGAGCATCACTTTTTCCACATTTTGTTATGTTACAGCCTTATTCCAAAATGGATTAAATTAATTTTTTTCCTCAGAATTCTACACACAACACCCCATAATGACAACGTGAAAAAAGTTTACTTGAGGTTTTTGCAAATTTATTAAAAATAAAAAAACTGATAAATCACATGTACATAAGTATTCACAGCCTTTGCTCAATACTTTGTCGATGCACCTTTGGCAGCAATTACAGCTTCAAGTCTTTTTGAATATGATGCCACAAGCTTGGCACACCTATCCTTGGCCAGTTTTTCCCATTCGTCTTTGCAGCACCTCTCAAGCTCCATCAGGTTGGATGGGAAGCGTCAGTGCACAGCCATTTTAAGATCTCTCCAAAGATGTTCAATCGGATTCAAGTCTGGGCTCTGGCTGGGCCACTCAAGGACATTCACAGAGATGTCCTGAAGCCACTCCTTTGATATCTTGGCTGTGTGCTTAGGATCGTTGTCCTGCTGAAAGATGAACCGTCGCCCCAGTCTGAGGTAAAGAGCGCTTTGGAGCAGGTTTTCATCCAGGATGTCTCTGTACATTGCTTCAGTCATCTTTCCCTTTATCCTGACTAGTCTCCCAGTTCCTGCCGCTGAAAAACATCCCCACAGCATGATGCTGCCACCACCATGCTTCACTGTAGGGATGGTATTGACCTGGTGATGAGCTGTGCCTGGTTTCCTTCAAACATGACACCTGGCATTCACACCAAAGAGTTCAATCTTTGTCTCATCAGACCAGAGCATTTTGTTTCTCATGGTCTTAGAGTCCTTCAGGTGTCTTTTGACAAACTATAGGCGGGCTGCCATGTGCCTTTTACTAAGGAGTGGCTTCTGTCTGGCCACTATCATACAGACCGGATTGGTGGATTGCTGCAGAGATGGTTGTCCTTCTGGAAGGTTCTCCTCTCTCCACAGATGACCTCTGGAGCTCTGACAGAGTGACCATAGGGTTCTTGGTCACCTCCCTGACTAAGGCCCTTCTCCCCCGATCGCTCAGTTTAGATGGCCGGCCAACTCTAGGAAGAGTCCTGGTGGTTTCGAACTTCTTCCACTTACGGATGATGGAGGCCACTGTGATCATTGGGACCTTCAAAGCAGCAGACATTTTTTTGTAACCTTCCCTCAAGGCAATCCTGTCTCGCAATAATGCTTGGTTTGTGCTCTGACATGAACTGTCAAATGTGGGACCTTATATAGGCAGGTGTGTGCCTTTTCAAATCATGTCCAATCAACTGAATTTACCACGGGTGGACTCCAATTAAGCTGCAGAAACATCTCAAGGATGATCAGGGGAAACAGGATGCACCTGAGCTCAATTTTGTGCTTCATGGCAAAGACTGTGAATACTTATGTACATGTGCTTTCTCAATTTTTTTATTTTTAATAAATTTGCAAAAATCTCAAGTAAACTTTTTTCACGTTGTCATTATGGGGTGTTGTGTGTAGAATTCTGAGGAAAAAAATTAATTTAATCCATTTTGGAATAAGGCTGTAACATAACAAAATGTGGAAAAAGTGGTGCGCTGTGAATACTTTCCGGATGCACTGTAAAGTGGGCCAGATTTACGAGTTTTTTCGTAGGCTCTGGAAATTCTAATGTTAAGACAGAGCATCAATCAGTTATTTAACCTGCTTGATCCAGTTAAGTGCCATTGGGGCCAGATATACTTTTAACTACACTTTCATAAGGAGTATCAAGTACGCACTATATGAGTTTGCTCAAATTTCAATTTTTTATGTTATTCTTCTTGTGTCCGTTGTCCAGCTTGGTGAACCATATGATGCAAAGCTGCTTGTTCCTCTGCTTTTGCCTGTAGTGCTTACCACCGTCATCTGTCTTTGTGGTACGTTGGCTTCAGACTCCTCCGCGGCTGCCCTTCCTTTCGCAGTCCTTCTTAAACCTTCTCCCACTGCTCAGCCTTCATCATTGCTAAGAATAGCAGAAAGAAACGATGAAAGCAGACATCTTTATTTTACACTACATTAGACATTGCCGGATTCTAATTGCTGATGTGTAGTGTACGTATAGTTTAATAATGAGTTCATTTCTTCAGTATCTGTGTGTTTCTTTCACTTTATTCTGACAAGCAATTCCTCACCACCCGTTTGAATGTATGAACAGCTGTTAGTCATCAAACACACACACACACACACACCTTCTCCTTTAAGGATGTTGTTTACTTGTTCTGTTGCTTTTCATGAGTTTAGGGTTTTTTTTTTTGGTTTTTTTTTAACTTAAAGCCTAATAAACGGATGTTGGTTTATGACTCAAAAATTTTATGCATATCTCCCTAAAGAGTGTTATGTTGTTTTGTTTCACACACATTGTTAAACTAGTGCCAGGTTGACCAGGATTAATAAACGTTTTGGAGAATAGTTTAAACACTCTAACTGCTGACAATAATAACTAAATTAGATAATTTTCTTCTTGTCCTAATAAGGTTAAATGAAATATCTCTCTATTATAAAGAAAAATCCTGGAGAGAAACAATAGGGCGACAATCTTATAAGATCACGAAAGACACTTAAAAGACCCGCAAGACTAAAGAGATTGACCATGCAGCATCTCGCAGGGACCTTAAACATGAGACTGTATCCCAAGAGATTGACCCAGGACCGTCTCGCGATGATGTAGAACATGAGATTCTTGCAAGACATGCCCTACTTACAACCAAATAACAGCACGGGGAGGAACATACTCAGTCACACACTCTGTCGTGTTTTAGCTTTGAGCACACACAGATTCAGGGCTCTCAGCACATATAAAGCGTATAAGGACAATGCGTTATACTGTAAATAAAAAGTAGACGACTAAACGAAGAAGAAAGCAGCACAGAGAAAACAGACTCAAAAGCATTGGAGAGACAAAAAAGTAAAAGAATAATCTAGGTGCAAATTCAGAAAAAAAGGAAAGTAATTATTAGCCTGGAACAAGTGGAATTGAAAAAAAGCACGTCCAATACGGATGTTGGCGCTAAACACATGCAAAGCAGGTTAGAGATTATGAAAGCAGTGGAATTCGAAAGGCTCAAAAAAAAAGGTTGGCGCGATACACATGTGGAGAAAGTTAACGAATATGAAAGTAGGAAAATTAGAAAGTATAAAAAAAAAGTAAAGATCGTACTAGCGCAAACAAACGGAAATTATTACTCGAAAAAGGGAAAGTAATCACCACAGACCAGGTGTCATTGAAACAAAAGCAGGATAAAGCAAGGTCAGAAATAAAAGACAAAGAGTACAAAACAAAGTAAAAATTCATAAAGGGCTTAAAAACAAGGAGGCCAAACACATGCACAGCAGATTAGAGATAATGAAAACTGGAATTCAGAAGACTCGTAGAAACAAATGCAGAGCAAGATACAGAATATGAAAGAAGAAAAAAACAACAGTGTCAAACCAAAGAAAGTAAACATCACATTAGCGCAAAGAAAGAGAAATTATTACTCGGAGAAATAACGAAAAGGCGAATAGAGATCGAATATGGACATAGGTTATATGTCAGAAGAATGTAAATATTGTAAGGCTTTGAAGTTTGAGTCAAGAGAATTTCAAAAACGGAGTTTACCTCACATGCATTTATTGGTTACTTTGCAAAAAAAATGATCAACTGCTGATGATGTAGATCACTTGTCTGTGCTGAAATTCCAAACAGAGAAACCTATCTTAAATTATGGTATAAAGTCATTAAGCACATGTCTTACTGACCTCATTAAAACAATTGAGCACTTTGGGACTCGAAAGATTCCAAATATTGTTTTTACAGAAGTTCTGAAATGAAAGTGAAACTAATGAAATAGCAACAATTCAAAAAAAAAAAAATCTTGAAAGTGTGTATCCGGAAAAACAAAAATGGGGGTTGGCAAGCAAAGCGAGCAGGGGGCAAACCCCCCTAGTATAATAATATTATAAAGTCAACCTGTAATATTATTTTTGTTACATTAGTGGCATATTGAATGAATACACCATTCAGTGATTGATTCAGTGCTGGTTCTTGCCTTGAGCTTGATGCTGCTGGGATAGGCTGGGATAGGCTGCAGCCTCACATCGCTCTGAACCTAACTAAACAGGTTTAACAATGGTGGGATTAATGCACAGTGGCACCAGTACCTTGGACATAAGCCAGTCACGGGGGTCTGCTAGAGCCAATCCTAGCCAGCACAAGGCGCAAGGCAAGAACAAACCCCATTCAGGGTGCCAGCCCTCCGCAGGGCGCACACACACACTCACACACACCCACACACCAAGCACACACTAGGGACAATTTAGGATCACCAATGCACCTAACCTGCATGTCTTTGGACCGAGGGACGAAACCGGAGCTCCCAGAGGAAACCCAGGCAGACACTGGGAAAACATGCAAACTCCACGCAGGGAGGACCCAGGAAGCACACCCAGGTCTCCTAACTGCAAGGCAGCAGTGCTAACCACTGCACTGCCTTGCCACCCTTGGACATAAGCTCCAGTCATTAAACTTAGCAAGCAAAAAAAAAACAACAATAATGTGAAAATTGCACAGAATTGTTAAATTAATAATCTATCTATCTATCTATCTATACATACATTTCGGTCTATAAATATTTGGACAGAGACAACTTTTTTCTAATTTTGGTTCTGCACATTACCATAATGAATTTTAAATGAAACAACTCAGATGGAGTTGAAATGCAGACTTTCAGCTTTAATTCAGTGGGGTGAACAAAAAGATTGCATAAAAATATGAGGCAACTAAAGCATTTTTTTAACACAATCCCTTCATTTAAAGGGCTCAAAAGTAATTGGACAAATGAAATAACTGGAAATAAAATGTTCATTTCTAATACTTGGTTGAAAACCCTTTGCTGGCAATGACAGCCTGAAGTCTTGAACTCATGGACATGACCAAATGCTGGGTTTCCTCCTTTTTAATGCTCTGCCAGGCGTTTACTGCAGCGGCTTCAATTGCTGTTTGTTTGTGGGCCATTCTGTCCTAAGTTTAGTCTTCAACAAGTGAAATGCATGCTCAATTGGGTTAAGATCAGGTGACTGACTTGGCCATTCAAGAATTTTCCACTTCTTTGCTTTAATATACTCCTGGGTTGCTTTGGCTGTATGTTTTGGGTCATTGTCCATCTGTATCATGAAACGGCCAATCAATTTGACTGCATTTAGCCTGATTTGAGCAGACAGTATGTATGTCTCTGAACACCTCAGAATTCATTTGGCTGCTTCTGTCCGGGGTCACATCATCAATAAACACTAATGTCCCAGTGCCACTGGCAGCCATGCACACCCAAGCCATCACACTGCCTCCACCATGTTTTACAGATGATGTGGTATGTTTTGGATAATGAGCTGTTTCACTCCTTCTCCATATTTTTTCTTGCCATCATTCTGGTAGAGGTTGATCTTGGGTTTATCTGTCCAAAGAATGTTTTTTCCAGAACTGTGCTGGCTTTTTTAGATGTTCTTTAGCAAAGTCCAATCTAGCCTTTTTATTCTTGAGGCTTATGAGTGGCTTGCACCTTGTAGTGCACCCTCTGTATTTACTTTCATGTAGTCTTCTCTTTATGGCAGACTTGGATATTGATACGCCTACCTCCTGGAGAGTGTTGTTCATTTGGTTGGCTGTTGTGAAGGGGTTTCTCTTCACCATGGAAATAATTCTGCGATCATCCACCACTGTTGTCTTCCGTAGACATCCAGGTCTTTTTGCGTTGCTGAGTTCACCAGTGCTTGCTTTCTTTCTCAGGATGTACCAAACTGTAGATTTTGCCACTCGTAATATTGTAGCAATTTCTTGGAAGCTGAAAGTCTGCACTTCAACTGCATCTGAGTTGTTTCATTTAAAATTCATTGTAGTAATGTACAGAACCAAAATTAGAAAAAAGTTGTCTCTGTCCAAATATTTATGGACCTAACTGTATGTGTCACACAAGTGCACACGGGAGGCAGCTAACAGGACCAATAGAAGGTAATTCCATGGCAGGCCAGGGGGTGGCGGTGTGTGCTAAACCTTTCTGTGATATCCTTAAATACCAAACACGGAAAATTCTGCCTGGTTCCGGCCCTGATAACGTCACTTCTGGTTCCGGTCCTGATGACATCACTTCCGCCAACCAGCCATAAACGTCAGATCACGTCCTGCTTTTACTCAGTTCTGTTTTGGACTCAACTCTGTACATATCTGTACTTAATACTTGTAATTTTGCAGCCTGGATTCAAGTATATTTGCGGCTGCCTCAAACCTTTTTCGTGTGTCAAAGCTATTCATTTCACAATACACATATTAATTAGATACTTGGAAAAAAATGTGCAGACATAAGGAATAACTAGACTTGAAATGGAACCTTGATTCCAAGAGTTCCTAGGCCGATGCACCAAATAATGCACCATCATGCCACACTTTTTTCATAAACTATAATAATAAATACATTGTATTTATATAGCACTGTCTCCATACTCAAAGCGCTTTACAGAAAGAACAGCAGGGCATATGCAACATTGAATACATTTAATATCTGCATAAAAATCTAAAGATAAATACAGGATATACAAGGCTTTGAAATAGACAGAAAACAGAATAAAATTCAAAAATACAAATACTACAAGAAAAAAAATGTTTAAATAACATCATTTAATCAACTTGAAAATCTAGACAAGGGTCAGAAAGTCAGGGTAAGTTAATTGACTTCCTAAATTCTTAGTTGCTTTTTGAAAGACTGGGTGAAGTTATTAATTTAGGGAGGTCATTCTAACGTCGGGGCCCTATACAGCTGGAAGCTCTGTTACCCTTAGAGCACAGTTTAGTTTTGGACAAGGTGAGATTACCAGACCTTAGTGGGTGCCCAGGAGCATAGTGAAGGAAAAGGTTACTGATGTGGTCTAGTGCAAGGCCATTTAAAGCTTTATAGGTTACTAGCAGAATTTTATCTTTAGTCCTATAAGACACATGGAGCCAGTGAAGGCAGAGCAGGATGGGTGTTATGTGCTCACCATTGTGAGTCTAGAAGAAATCATGTAGCGGAATATTAGACCAACTGGTGCTGTGATAACAGAGTAGAAGGAGCATCTGCCACTAGGGAGTTACACCAGTCGATGTCAGACGTAATCAAAGCATGGGCAATTTACTCAGCATTAGAAAAAAATAGGAATAAGTGAGCATAGTATATACTGTACAGTATTACGGAGGTACAAGTAAGAACGTTTCTTAATATGATTTATGTAGGTTGAACAAGGATGGGAAGAATCAAAAATGACACCAAGATTCCTATAAAAAGGAATGATGATATCATTACCAAAAATTTCTTAAGACGAGCCTTCCTACCAATTACCATGAATTTGGCTTTGTTGCATTTTAGTTTTAGGAATGTAAAAAAGCTCTGATGAACTTTCACTTTTAACACTGAAATAAATTTTAAGTATCATCGACATAAAAACAATAACCCATTTCAAAGCTATAATCATATGACCAAAGGGAAGCATAAAGATAGAGAGCAACAGAGGGCCTTCAGGAACTCCATGTGTGTCGAATGTTGATGTGCACCTCTTGTTGCCAAGACTAAGAAGCTCTTGCCTATCAATCAGATAGATTTTAAACCACTGGAGGACAATGAATGCCAGAAGTTATGTTCTCCATTCTGACAGTAGAATAGCATGCTTGACAATATCAAATGCTGCACTAAGGTCTAATAATATAAGAGTGCTGGTTTGCCCAGAGTCTACTGCCATAATCTTATCATTGGTTACTCAAAGCAGAACAGTTTCATACCGGTGCAGTGTCCTAATAACAGACTGCAAAGGTTCCATCAGTTTATTGCAAATTATGTAACTAGTGAGGCAAGAGGCCACAAGCTGCTCAAGCACTTTGGACAGAAATGGCACAAAAGAGATAAGCTGAAAATTGTTCAGATTGTCAGGTTCAAGATCAGACTTTTTTAACACTGGAGTTATACAAGCAATTTTCAAAGTAGTTGGCATTACTTTGAAATAGGGAATATTCCTGTTTTAATGATTGGACAGTTACCTCTAGTTGAGATCACTAGTGCAAAATCTGAGCAACATGAGAAGCAAAGCAGTAGGTGTCAGAAACCGATTACTGTTCTATGAGCCTTCTAGTATGGGAGGGAATTGGTCACTGGATTACATAGAAAGCTTTGTGTAATTCAGGCTAGGAAACTACTACAGTTTTTAGAATTCACTGTCTATAACTGTCCTTTTCATAAAACTGTCTTGACCACATAGATTTTGTTACTCATTATAGGTTTGATGTGAGAACTTGGATTTGTTCATCTTTTATTTTTTTCTTGTAAAATATTTAATTCATGAAATTATATTTATAACACAAAGGATTGAGATAACTGATGAGTATAAATTCCCTATTTTGCTTCAAGATGAACAGGGCTGAAAAAGTAAATTACTTGATTGCTTCACTGCAATATAAGACACTGTGGCAACACGTACTGTACTTTAGTAAAGTAAGAATGTATATTTTAGGTCTTTATATATATATATAGCTGAAAGTCTTTTAGAACAGTGTTTTGTTTTCCCAAAATACCAAGTACTGCTCTTGTAGCTTTCATTAATGCAATGAATTTTCTGACTTTCTTAGAATATTATATTTTTCGTGATCATCTTCCAATGACATTCGGTAATGTTCTTCCTTGAATCCTATATTTGCCTAAAATGTCCTCAGCCAGGGTTATATTGCAGGAATGTGAGTTATTCTTGCAATGTAAATGTCGATCTAAATTAAATTATGCTGTTATAATTTAGGAGGAAGATCTGAAATGATCTCATATTTGGACAGTCAGATACGTCAGTCGTGCTCTGGTGTGGATCATTTGAGAATGATTAGCTTTTAGATGGTCCATTTGGTAGGCTGAAACATTGCCTTCAGTTGAGACACAGTGGAGTGGCTTAATTCATAGTGTCTAGCAATGGTAACACATAACAGTAGCATGAAATAGTCTTCTCGTTTACTTTTTTGAAATTCGAGGCATTATCGAACGGACAGAATAGTAACTAACTGTGCGTTTGTCGTGCTGTGATCTGAGCTTTGTACCTCATTAGGTAAAAGTATGTCTAGCAAGCTTTTGAGTATTTTGCAAGCTGCATTACCTCACGACACAAACTTTGTTGCTGGACAGATGGTCTTAAAGAAACGGACAACTTTTTGTGAATGTACAAAAGCTTAGCTTTGTCATTTAAGAGAACTTGCACATACTGTATATATAGTTTATAATAAATAGTGCAATTTGAATGAATTACATATTCTGTATGTGGATATACAGATTAAGAACTAACATTCTGGAGGTTGTGGTTCATGATGTAAAGGAAAAATACAGATCATTTTTTGCTGTTCTTTACAGGATACTTTTACCCTACAGCATAATTTATTAGGAAATGGATACAAAAATCAGTAAAAAGATAAAATACTAAGATATATTTCCTGTTTTGCGGTAAATGCAGAATTGACCTTTTTATCTTACTTTGCTTGTCTGAATGATTGAGATGTACTTTAAATTTATAGCTGCTGATTCATTTTTCTGAATATTTTGAGTCCTTTACATTTATTTATTTATTTACCTTTTATTTTCTTGAACATGCATCATTTTTAGGATTTGATGTGTGCAGACAGGCAGCATGGGTTCCATTTATCAGGTAACTGAGGATGATTTACTTGAAAGATTTTTCCCAAGAAGCATCTTAAAGACCTTCTGATATAAATAAGTGTTTCAATTTGAAAGTGGAAGAGCATTGAGTCTTTGCTGTTCTTGTTATTGTCTCACTAGCTTCTCAGATGCCTAATAAATGTTTCAAGCAGAACTTGTGTTGCTGCAGGTGCAATGTGGGATTCAGTAATATAGGTTCAGTCTGAAATTGCTAAGACATTTTTAACAGAGAATATGTTTTGAAAGAGCTGTTGGCCATTTCTTTTTGTTTTTGCTAATATTCGCATTATTCCACATGGATTTAGCAACCTCTTCCACTTCACTGACAGTGAACAGACAGACAGTGCAGTCCTGAAAGCCCCCTGTTGTTCCTGTACTGATGAATAGGTATTTCTTATTCCCATTAGGTTTTTAATATGTGTTAGTGATTAGAGGAGTAGAGTGAGAACACAGCAGTTGTAATGAAATCAGCTTTATGAAATGATATTGAATGAAGCCAGGACACGGTCTAACTTGGATATTAAATGGTAGTTTATATTTATTTGTTTAGGGATTTTTACTGCTTTTGCCATTATTATCATCATGAACTCTTTTTAGTTATTTTTAATATAGTTTAGCAGTTTGTTTATTTGGTTATGTGACGCAGAGAGTCAACCAAAGCCTTTCATTAAAAAAAAAACTCAACAAATAAGTAAAAATAAATGAACATGTTTTGTTCTTTCTTCATATTGTTACTTCCTGTCAATATGTTCAGGGCCTTATGGAATATTGTATGTCTTAACATCAGCTTTGATTATGAGCAATGCTCAGGGGCAACTGATTCAGCATTGCTGATTAGCACTGTTTTCATTTGTTACCTTTTGCATGATCAAGCTGAATAAGACTTCTGTTCGAACATTTTTTTGAATGAACACTATTGACTTTTCATTAGCCAACAATAGAAATATGGCCAGGTGAACCTGTAAAGAAGAAAAAAATATTCACATTCAGCAAAGGCAGAGGTGGTCCCTGTTGGATTCATTCATCAAGGTAGCTCACCATTACATGCTTTTCCATAGTTAGTCCTCTCTTACATGAACACAACAGGCCTCATCTCATCTGCTCTCATTTTTAAAACCACCTAATTCATTCAAGGATTTCAGGGGGCGGGGAGAGCTGAAGCCTATCCCAGCAGCCCTAGACACAAGGTAGGGACCAGCATTGGACATGATATCAGTATAGTGATAAGGTGCTGCCCGTGCCAGTCTCTCATGAGACTCACTTGTGTACATACTGGCACTCACACTTCACAGGGGGAAATGTAGAATAGTCAATTAACTTGGCCTTTGTGTCTTGGGGGATATGACAGGAAAACTGAACAGGAGCTCTGCTAACGGCTTAGAACCTTTTTTCTTAAATAATGCACTTCAATAATAAATCTATACATTCATTAGTTATCTAACTCATTTAATCCAGTCAAAGAGCTTGGGGAGTCATGTAACATTTCTTTACCAAGGCTTAAATGGGCTGCCTTTGTGTCTCATGGCATGTATTTAGGGTTTGGAAGGAAAACCGGAGTACCCAGAGAAGAAAACCCACACACCCATAACAGAACATGCAAACCACAAAGCTAGTTACAATGCTGGACTCCAGAGCTGTGAGGTAGCAGCCTACAGTTAATACTGGACAACCCAGAAATAACTACAAATAAACAGGCGCTGTATAAATACAATTGATAATTATTATTACTTTCTGTACATTATAGTCATTGTATATATGTGAGTGTCAAGACTGTGGTATACAAGCTTTAAAATTGCCCATCTTGTAATTTCTGTGGATTGTCGCCATTGCACGTTTATCCATTTCTGTGATTTAATCTGTTCCCCAATTTAACAATAAAATAATTTAAGCTTTTTTTTAAAATAGGCAATCATTACCAATGCTGACCAAATAATATGCCTAGGGTTGACACATTAAACATTTCTAGGTTTCCTAGCATTTAGATATACAGTATATAAAAACATTTACTAAAGGCTTAAATGATGTGTTTTGTATATATTACTTCATCATAGCTCATGTATCTGCCTCACCATGCTCATTTTTAATCTCTAAAAGGTAACAAATACAGCTGTATTTGTTGTTACACATTTTGACAGCTAAGGTTATTCATGATATGCTCATAAACAACACTGTTTGGACCTGAAAAGGAAGCATTTTTTAAAAAATTAAAGTTGCACTGCTGTCAAAGTGATGCTCAACAATACTGACCACTGTGTGAACTTTCAATGTTTTTCCCATATTGTGTGATTTGTGTTTCTTCATGTCTTCCAGTTTTCTTCACACATCTCAAAGAAGTATGTGTTAAGTTAACTAATAACTCTAAACTTGTCCTGTGTGGATATACTGTATGTGTGACAGTGATACTCAATATACTGGTATTAATTCAAGGGTTAGCACCAGCCTCGGCTTCAGTTCTTCCAAGATCAGACATGTAAGAGAATCTCATCAAGCAAGAGTGTCCAGTTAATGAAGAATTTCAGTACAGGAGTTATTTATCTTCTTATCTGTCTATGATCCGGGACAACAGTTTTGCACATATATGGGCCCATAGCAGAGAGTTTGCTTACTCCCTCTGGATTATGGTCACTAAACGTCTACTTTACAAACAAAAAAATCAAGTTGGGCTGATGAATGCATTCAGAGTGATGTACTAATTCCTAGCTTTTTCTAATCTTAGTAATTAAGCTTGTTTAATTGCTGCTTTTCTAGAATGACTGTTTTTGGTGGTTGCATTAGACATTGTTTATGTCTTTTCCAAGATGTTTAAATATTTATTGACTGTATCTTCTCCTGCTAATGAACATGAGGTAGTGGCTACTATGAAAGGCACTTCTCAGGAAAAAGCAGCACTTCTGTGCTGCATTAATAACAGTTTGATTATTAACGACATCACTAGCAGCACTCATTTGAAAGGCTTAATCGTGATATAAACATCTCTTAATTACAGGAGAGCGCATTGATGATGTATTGGGTATTTATGAGATGCTTATTTTCATCGCTCAAAAATGATTGAGAATTTCAAATAGGGTTCACATAAAATGTACAGTATATTTCAATTATATAATTTTGACTTGAACCATTTTTCACAAGAAGAAGCTGCAGTGCCCCAAATGGTTAACACTGTAATTCTGAAATAATAGTGAACTGATTGAAAGATGAGAATAGCTGGAAACATTTGAAAATTTTGGATTAGCTTTTATAGACCTTTTATTTTCCTACTACTTTTATTTCTATCCTTCTTGTGAACATCTAATTTGTCAAGAAATTTCCAGTAAATGAATCAATGAACTACTTAAAAATGATATTTATTTCAATGAAATATCCAGTGAACCAATTTTATTTTAAGTTTTTCAATACTACAGAAGTACCATACTTAATCACAATTAGTAGTTGTGTTTGGTTGTTATGAACACCCATACACAGACAAAGACACATCCCACTGGAGATAATCAAATAATGTTAAAAAAAACCATCTTAAATATTTGAATCCGTGAACAATTCAGAGATGTATATTTGACCCCTTTAAATGTTTTATGCTATACTATGTTTAGAGGAAGTGCAGAAAGTAGAGAAAGTACAGAACAGATCTAACAGTTTTTCATCCTCTTATTGCAGGCTGGTAAGGATATGCTGGGGTGTGTTGCTATTAAATGACAAGCTGCTCTCAGACAGATTTGTGAGCCAGCCTTTTAGTTTGTATCCTGCAGTGTCTTATTCAAGGAAGAAAAGAAGGACATTGCCACAATACAGTAATCCTGAAAAGAACACAGACAAATTACTTAAAAAACAGGTAGCATATGTGTATGAAATAAAGTAAGGATTCAGCATTCTTTTTTTTTTTTTTTTTTTTGAAGATTACATTTATTTTATGATTTTAGGTTTGAGCACAGTTCCTACTGTCTAAGATTTAGACATGGGCAGGATGCCCAGACAACCTCTAAAACCTTAGCTAAACTGCATACTGCTTTATAAAAGGGTCAGATTATAGTATTACCATATACTAAAGGGTAAACTCGGCTTTGGCCATTTAGATTTTTGAATTGAAATTGGTGAAACATTTCAATGACCAATACATTCCCATTGCAGAGATTGTACCTTTCTTTTGATCAAAGAAAAGGTTCCTCACCGTTGCTATGAATTATGGTTTTTGCCCAGTGGGGGCCTGGGCAGTCTCATGGCCTCAGAACCCCTGCAGATTTAGTTTTTTTCTCCAGCCCTCTAGAGTTTTTTTGTTTTGTTATTTTCTGTCCTCCCTGGCCATTGGACCTTACTTTATTCTTTGTTAATTAGTATTACCTAATCTTATTTTTGTTTTTTCTTTTTTCATCTTGTAAAGAACTTTGAGCTAAATAAATTGTATAAAAACATGCTATATAAATAAATGTTGTTGTTGTTATGGTTTTCTTTAATTTGTTTATTGTAATAAATTAGGAGGCTTCACCCCCTGCTCGCTCCGCTTGCCAACCCCACAGCCTGCACTATGCGCTAGCCTTTTTGCGGTTCTGCTGCTCGCGATTGGGGAAGCGGATGTACAATTTAAACAGATTTTTATTTTCATAAGAATTGTTACATATACATCAATGCAACGTATAACTGCTCGTGACTGAATTTTGTTTCTTTCTCTCTATTAACTAAAATTACTTTTTTGAATGTTTGGCTCTAAGATTTATTAATTGTCTTTGCAAAAGCTATTCTAACTGGAAACTGTAAACGTTTTAATGCAAATGGCATATCAAGTTCTCCTTTGTTGTCTAATGTTATTCCCTGAAGATGTACTACATTACCTTTCTTGGATACATCCTTCTTTCTACAGTAATTTTTGCATTGTAAGACCGGACGTTGTTAGTGTATTCTTTGGGATATTGCAACTTGTTGTTTCCATCTTATGCACGATCACCACCAACTGTTTCAGCATAGTCTATTGATATGCATTTAACCAATTTACCGTGTAACCGCTCGAAATTTTTGGACACAATTTAACCAATTTGATGTGTCACCGATCAACATTTTTGGTGTTAGTTCGTTTGGCTTCCTCATTTCTTGTGTGCTTGGATTGAGCATGTGCTATTTTTTTATGTTGATAATCCCTCGTGATAAGATTTGGACATAATACATTATCTTTACTTGGGAGCATAAAGTGAGGAAAAAATTAAAATGTGTAAGAGCTGAGAGTGCAGGAAGTGTGTCTGACAAAAACATTCACACGAATGAGAGTTGAGAGGACCGTGGTCTTGTTTGAAATGTTTGAAAGGAGGGCATGACTTGAAAAAATCTCGTCTCACGGGACTTAAAAAAATCTCTCTTGCAAAAAGTCTCGTTGCATCAAAGAATTTTTTTATATAATAGAGAGATTAGTCTTTAGTGTTGTGATTAGGAGTCCTGGAGTTGTTCAACATGTAAATTCTGGATATCTTTTTATTTCACAGTTTAAAAAACTTTTGAATTAGTTGATTTATTTTAACTTCTTATTTTTTGTTTACCATGACATTTTTTTGGGTGTGACTATTTCAAATGTTTACTGATGATTTTCCAAGTGATTACGCTCGTTAAAATCTCTGACATCAATATACCTTCCACTAAAAAATTAGATGGCAAATGATGTGTTCGGTATCAATCTGTCGATATTCTTTATGGCCAAAAATTCTTAGTGTTAGCCAGATTTAAAGAGATTAATTGCAGGATTTTGTTTTTGTACCAATCTCCCTTTTGTCTTTGACCTTTGTACTTGCCTTGCCCCTTACTTTGCTGCTTTGGTTGCATTTTGATTTCTGGTTTCTACCTTGACTGACAGACAGCAGTCTCTCTTTTCTCCTTTAAGGAGATCATCTCCTGCTTTTTTCTGCATGTGCTCATAATAATTACTGGGCTATGTTGCTCAAAACTGATGTTATTTTGGCCATCATCAAGGACCAGGAGCAGGAGGCAAGTACTTGTAATAACCAAGAATCTTTTTTAAAATAAATGAAAGAAAACAGAGGGAGTGAGTGAGGTACCATGTTAAACAGTCACATGCTGTAGAAGACAGGAATTGTTGATCTTTGGCTAAGATACTGTCTTTCAGGAAGGTAAGAGATTATGGGCTAGCCTGCTTTCCTTTATGTTGACACCAATTACAAAAAGTCTTATCCTTAACAGAATAAAAAAAAATGAAGTCTCAGTGTTATGTGGGCTGTGCCCAACTGTTTAAAGCTGGTGCAAATTAAGTTGCGACCGTCACATGCTGTTTATAGATGTTCCAATCTCTAGCAATCAACAGTCACTGACTCAGTGCTCATAGTTTGCGTAGGTGTTTTCAGTACCACTCTAGAAAAAACTGTTACTAGCCAGTAATTATTAGAAGGCTTGTATTTGGTGATATATTATACTTATCAGCCTGCAGGAGACACTGTTCACTGGAAGTGATCCTAGTTCCTCAGTCAGTCCCAGCCTTGAAAGTAAATTGACACCAAGATTTAAATGGCCGCTTTCAACCGAAGTTAAGAGCTGAGGGTGTAGTGGAAGGAGACAAAAGCTCTATGGAAATGTACTGTCTGCAGCCAGATATGAAGGCTTATTCTGGGCGCAAGAGGGTGAGGTGATATTGGTGATGTATTTGTTGGTGGGAGACCAGTACCAGTAAATGTGGCTGTCTCACACAAAACACAGAGGTTTCTTTCTCCCATTCTTTCCGATTTTTTTCTTTTCGCTGTTGAAATACATGTCTGCCATTTTTAGGCTTTGTGAAGTATCTGTGCGTCCTTGTTCTTCTTGGAAAGATGTCTTTATATTTTTAAATTATTGAAATAAACAGATCATATCTGGGGTTTTACACCGGCACAGTTGTTAGCTCCAACAGTCTGGCTACAAATCCCACCCAAACTCTTTACATTTAAGTGTCTTGTCTTGCATCACATCCAGTGTTGTTTCCTACCTTGTGCCTGATGTTGCATTAGGTGGATGGAAAGCTAAAATACTTTTCCTTAAAGATCACCTTGTGATGTATTTCAGGAGAGATAAGCAGATAACTATACATCTAGTGTGGTTCAGTGGATATACTGGGCAAGTTTCTACTGATTGGGTCCTCTTCACATGGGATAATTAAGGAACTCGAACAAGGCAAAAACACACAAAATTTATTTTACCTGTTAAATCCCTGCAGTGTACACAAAAAAATAATTAGACTTTAATTATTTCATAAATTAAATAGCATCCATATATGCATTATACAACCCAAAAAGAAACACTGTCCTCATGCATATTTAAACTTTCTCAGAGAGATTAATCAGCTCCTTGGGGACTCCTCTGTTTCCTGACTTCAGATAAGAGAAATATTTCAATTCTCAAATGTCCCTGAATTCAGCTACTCTTTACAAAGCAGAATGTACCAAAAGATTTACTTACCCTTAGGGTAGTTTCAGAAATTCAGCAACCAAGTTTGTAAAGCACACCCATATAACAAATAAGCAAATTCTGACTAAGGAAAAACAGACTGAAACCAAAGGTTTTATGGAGTTGAATCAAAGGTGAAGGGATCAATGCTGCCTGTGTGATTGACCTCACATTTCTGTGTAACGCTAATTTTTTTTTTGCCTCTGTTTGCTCTAACTTCAAGCTGAGAGAATTTCCCACGTGATTGCATTTTTTGCATGAGAATGGAATGAGAGTTTACAACCTTAGAAAGAAAGTGATATTATATCACAACATACTGTATTTAGACTCACATATATGTATACAGTTAAAATCTTATTTGCATGTCTGACCAAATGCAACAGATTTCCACTCATTCTGATCAGTAAGTATTAGAAATTGTAGACATGGGTATTAAGATATGTTGTAGCCAAAATCTTGACAAAACATGACAGGGTATTTAGTAGACTAGAATCTTTAGAAACGTTGCATGCCCCAGGTACCCGTCTTGGCATCTCCCCAATCCTGAAAACTTTGATAATCATGAACTGAGAAAGATAAGGACAATGAGGACACGACCAACAAGTTACTGGTGCAAAGGGCATTGTGCATTTATTCCCACAAACAAACAAGTGTCCAAAAAAAAGTGCAGTGCAATTTGAACGTCTTTAATAAATAAACAATCCATAAGAACAATGTTCTTTGAGACCATTAAAAATGGGTATAAATAGTTTTAAAACCAAGGATAAAATCAGAGTCAGAATTAGCCTTTTATCTTGTTCCACAGCATTTCCTTCTCTTGATTTGCCCTCCTCATCCATCACTCAGGTATAATCAGCAGAGCTGGTGGTGGTCCACATACAGCTCATAAAACCTGGCTACCTTCGTCAGCATCTACAGAATCCCTGGAATACTCAGTCACTCCTGCTTCCATTCTTAACAAGAGCTCCTCTCACGACACTCTTCTGTGGGGATTCCCTGACTGCGTCATCACCTTCCATTAACACCAACTCCAAACCAATTATTTTCTCTCTCTTTACACTCTTCCTGGATTTGTATCTCTTTTCTTTTTCTTCACAACCCATCTCTCTTTCTGTCCTCGGACCCCTTTTTATCAAGTAAATGTAAAAGTAAATGCCCCACGGTGCTTCAGTGGGGAATGTCTGTGTTAAAAATGAGCAATCAGCAAATTTCCCCTTTAAACACTCTGGGGCCTCATGTCTTTTCGCCAGCCTGCACCTATACCCACAAAGCATTGCTGCATTACATTAGTACCTATTGTTGGGATGTGGGTACTACTAGGAGAAGAGTGGGCCCCTCTATTTATAAGATAAATGTTATAATATGTAATATGTATACTGGCTAGAGTGTTGTTTTTTTGTGAAGTTCAGTTTTGTAGTCAAGCAGAAAAAATAGAAGCACTGTGCTAGAACAATCTATGAAAGCAGTCTTATATTGTGTATTTGCTTTGCTATTGTTTTGTAACCATCTTGCAGCATTTGCTAGAGTTCCCACTTCTTAGAAACAATAGGTTAGGTCAAGACTATTGAAAATATGACAAGATAACACCCACTTCAATCCTTTTTGAGATACAGATAATGACAGCTTCCTTCTGTCAAACTTGCGAATACAGTAGATTGGACTAAATACTCAGAATATAGATCAGGATTTTACATATTTATCACTGAGGAAACTGCTGTCTTCTTGGAGTGCCACCTCTTTCAGTACTGTGCTGGTTAGGTAATGCTGCCCACTTGGCATATAACACAGTTTCCATTCTGGTTGACCCAAATTAGTTCACTGCGTTTCCCACAGTAAGTCACTTTCTTCGTCAAAATTCTGTTTGGAAATTGTATTGTTTATTTGGATAAATTGTCAATAAAGTATGTACGTTCGGTGTGGCCCAAATGTGTGTGTTCTGTTTTGTGTATCCTCATTGTTTCCCTGTTAATCCTTCATGGTGTTTGTTAAAGTATCACATACAGAGAATGGAGCTACATGTATACACTATAGTACATGCATGTTGCTGTTTATACTCTATGTAGGATAGAGGGACGATTTGGGGGTAAGTGTAATGTGCTTTATAATGTCCATCTGGAACTGGATTCAGTTTTGTTACAAATTACCCAGGGCTGATTAGTCTTTTTCTAATCACTTATTAATTTAGATTTCTATCATAGTATTTGTAATAAACTGATTTTTAAGTTATTATAGCAGTTGACAATATCTTACCTCCTTCTGGCATTTAATACTTTCTTTTTATCCTCTTATTTTATCACCTGTAACATACTTATCTTTGTCATTTGTGACATAGCCATTGTCAGGAGGAATGACTTCATTGGGCATGGGAAGGGATGCATGTGGACACTGGAATGATCAGAGGATTGGGTAGATGGGATTGTTCTAGTGGTTGCGAGTTGTCAGTCAGCACGATTTTAGCCCTTGTTTTTGTGGACTATGTCTCTGCTCCCCAGGTGGGCTGGCAGCTGAAGAATCTGGTGAATGCACTGCGGGAAGACCCCAACGGCGTCATCCTTACTCTGAAGAAGCGACCCCAGAACACGCTGACTTCTGCCCCTGCCCTTCTCAAGAACGTGCGCTGGAAACCCCTTGCGCTACAGGTAACCCCCCTAGCCCGCACTCAGCCACAAATACTACCCACACTTTAGAGCCCAGTAAATCCGTTTTTGAATGACCACCTAGACACATATAATAAAATTAATGAATAATTTAGAAAATCTCTAGATAGTTATTGTTCCTGGCCAGTACTTCATAATAATATTTTTATAAAGCCACTACTATTTATTGGTTGGTGATTACTAATAATGCTAAAGAGAACTTTCTTCAAATTATTCTAGGAGGTGATAGCTTGAAGCCACAATTAAAATTAGCATCAGTACCTTAACCAATTTTATAAAATACATTTTATTTTGCCGTTAAATCAATATTTTCGCAACATGCATTTAAAAAATAAGTAGCTACATTTATAAATTTCTGCTTTTTATGAATGCAGTTTTTATTAACCAAGTTTGACTAGTTTCCTTAGGCCCCAAATGAACATCACCGTAATGATATAATTCCCTTTCGATGGTCTTCCTTTATAGTGATTCCCTATGCATCTTCTTCTATACTGAATATGCAGTAAATCTATAAATATTTCAAGACAATCATTATCATGCAGCTATTGTTACGGTAGATTTTGTGTCCCTAGATGTCCATGTCATTGTCCCAAAGTGTTCTAAGAAGAAAACCATTAGGAGATTTGCTCTAATGTGAAAGGCAAGAGGATTTACAAAAGAAACAGCAAGCACTGTTGTGTTCGAAAGGAGGTTACAAAATTGCCCTTTGTCATCTACCTTTTAATTTTACACCTATTCATTTTACTATTATGTTTTCATTTTTCTTTTGAATTATTATTTTATGTTAACTGTATTAAGATGTTGACTTTACAATACACTTTATACCCTACTTAAATTTTATAAAATGAAAGAATGAATCTGCCAATGAAAGAACAAATTAATTTTATGATTGGTCTTGCATGTGATCACAATCATTTGTGAAAGCACTATATATAATAATGGTTCAAAGATAAGTAATAAGAGTGTCAAATTATGTTTTGGCATGTTATGATTAATGATAGTCATGACAATAGCAATGAATTATTATATCTTATTCTTTATTCTCCTTATCCCTATTGAGAAATAGAATATGGCTGCAAAAAACTGAAGTAATGTGTCACAGTCTTGCATATACAAAATCAATCTTTCTGTTTTTACACAATGAAATATTTTTAATTTATAATAGTTAAAATAATGATACTTCTGGTGAGTGGTGTGGTAGTTTGCATTACATGCATGTTTAAGGTTGTTATTTGACTGTAGCATCATCTGCCCAGTTTTTCTTTATGCTCTTTGTTTCTTCTGCATATACTCTCCTTTGAAATATATTATTAAATTAAACAAATGTCAATATCTGTCATTGTGTTTTCACAGTGTTTTTGGCTGAATGCATATTCACAAACTAAAACTTTTATGTTTCTGGGAAAATTTTGAGCAGATGCAAAAAAGGTAACTTGGGATAATGTTCTTTAGTGTGGAATTAGTCAAGGAGGGGTAGAGCAATTTTAAGAATTTACAGAGAAGTCCACAACTGATACATAAGGAGCCAAAAACAGTTTATATAAAGAGTACGAGGTAAATCCCTCACTATCAATAGGGCTTAGGAGAGCATGAGAGCAACAGTAAAAGGGATGTTAGGGAGTCTAATAGGCAGATAGAAAGAATTAGTGCAGAAAAGGTGAATTATAACTGAAAGAGATTCTTTCAGTATTTTAGTATAAAAAGAATAATCAAGGAGGAAGTGAAGTGTATTAGGAACAACAAACTAAAATACTGTATATTGATGAGTACTCTAAATTTTAATTTAACTCTTTGAGGGCTGAATATTTTCTCCAAAAATCAGTTTCTGAAAAGCAACAGTTTTACACAGAAATCAACATAAAATGTCTGTTGCTGCATGCTGTGGCTGCCAGTTTGCAAAGAATGTGCAGCAGGTTTGCTGCCAGGCTGTCTTTGCATGGCTGGGGCAGCAGCAGCATCGGTCACGGTCGCAGTGTATTGCAATGTGGTTTCTACCTCTTATCATTGTTAAATGGCAGTTCTACCTGGTTAACATTGTCAGTACCACGATTAGCTGGGGACCAATAAGCTGAAGCTGGAACCTCACATTTGTTTTCGATCACTTGTATCAAAATCAGAGTCCGACAAGTCATAGTCCAGTTCAGAGATAATAGGAAAATTTCGTCTGCAGAGCTTTACGCATTCGCTTTGATCTCTCACCAGATGTCAGTACCATTTTTGCCGTTGTTTGCGCCTTGCTACTCATGAAAGCGCAGGAACTCTCGGTCAGACCAATGAATCTAATGTTCCTTCAGATAACGAGAGTCCAACTAAAACAACAGTTGGTTTTGTCACAGTTTACAGTTGATAACCTTTCTTCTTTTTGACAAAAGTCGACATCAGCCCTGAAAGAGTTAAGTTTAAGTTTTAAAGTGTTAAAAAGTACACATTACATAAATATGTATATAAAATATGCATTTATTGTATTGTAAATGTATATAATATATTTAGGTTGGTCAAGGGTAAGATAGGATTCAAGATAAAATGTTGGGATGCTAACCGGCCCACCCTGTTTGCTCAAAATAATAAACCGGCTAAAATTAGCAAGTGCTTGACTGAGTGGTAAACAAACAAAAATAAATTGTAGCTCTAGACTGTATTTAAAGGCTCTGGAGAGCAGTCAGCCTTTAGGGCTTTTTAGGGTGGAAGGCTCATCTCCCGAATGATATGCTTCCTTCCATGAGTGTCTTGCTTTTATAGCTCATGGACCGGAAGGGGCGGGGTCATTTGTGGGTAAAAATCCTGCCCCTTGGTGTCCTGGGGTGGTCATGCTTACCATCGATGAGCCCAGATGGTGACGTAATATATATATAGATATATATATCTATATATATTTCAGCAGCTGCATTGACTATTAAGGAGGCACTCAGTAGTTTATAAATTGTAGAGGGAGAAATGCTGCTTAGATTAAATATGCTGAAATAAAAAAAAAATATATTTCCAGAATCTACGGTGGGCTGGCACCCTGCCCGGGGTTTGTTTCCTGCCTTTTGCCCTGGGTTGGCTGGGATTGGCTCCAGCAGAACCACATGACCCTGTAGTTTGGATAAGGCGGGTTGGATAATGAATGGATGGAGATAACTTTTATCCTAAAGTGTATGAGGTTTATGAGCACATATAGTATATAAACCCTTGATGTGTATTTTTCAAAAATCACTGCACATTGAGGAAATTTCTCAACCTGGAAGTTAGATAAAGTTATCCCTTTATATAAAAGCTCTGTAACCTTAATATTTGAGTCCAGTAAGATTAATGTGCATTACAAGTAAATTATTATTAAGAAAAAGATCAGATGGGTCTATTAGTAAGCAGTCAGTCAGCATGGATTTGATTTTCAGAGCATATTTAATGAGGTCCTGCATGAAATGTTAGGGAATAACTCAACAAGTGTGTTAAAATGGTTGTCTCATTCACCAGAAGCAAAGAGTTGGTGATGTTAAAAATTGTGTCTGTTATTGATTATTGTTGTGGTTTGCACTCTTTGTAATATACCTGAATGATCTTGATAAGAATATAAATGTCTGGTTGGTCAAGTGTGCAGATGATACTAAACCAGGTTCAAGGGCGAATAGTACAGAATCTGAGAGTCATTACAGAGTGACCTGAACAGCATAGTGTTAGGCAGATTAGGTTTAATGTATATAAATGTGAAGTATTATATATAGGAAATAAAAATGTTAGATTTAAATACATCATTGGAGGTTCAAAACTTGAGGTACACCTTAAACGAAGGACCTCAAAGTCATAGTGGACTCATTGCTGCCCACATCCAGACAGTATATAGAAATGATTAAGCAGTTTAATATGATGTTAGGTCATAGTGTATATATAGCGCGATGTGTAGAGTTGTTTACTGGAGTACTGTGTGCAGTTTTGGTCCATGTTAAAAATAAGGACATATACTAAAGAAATTCCAGAAAATACAGCAAGAGTTCAAGGTATGAGCTATGAGGAAAGAGTAAAGGAACTGAACCTTTTAAGTTTAAGAACTTTGGGATTAAAAGGTGATAAGATTGATTTTTTGAAGATTATTGATGGAATTTAGTACAGTGTATTCTGGCTGTTATTTTAGAATAAATTCATTAAGGAGAACATGGGAGCAGTGGTGAAAACATTTTAAGAGCACATTTTGCAAAAATATGAAATTTTACTTCGCGTAAGTACAGTGTAAGGAGTAAATTACCAAGTAGTGTGGTAGTTATTAGTGCTTTGAGATCTTCAAATCTAGATTTGATGTCATTTTGGAGAAATTAGGCAAATAGAATTGATGAGTCTCCTGGGCTTCAAATATTGTAACCTTCTAACATACTGTATGTGTAACCTGAATCATATCCAGTGTCAAGGACTGCCTTACAACTGTGTGTTTTGCTCAAAAAAGATATGACTGTTGCAATAAAGCAGGTGAACAACAGTGTAAAATAATAATGAAAGTTCAATGCAAATTGTTTCATTAATTCATTTGTGTGTTGCTGCTTTGATATCGTTCCAGTTCAGTAAGAAAGAAACAAAGTGTAGTATTCCGTCATCCATTTATTCCCCTTTGCATCTGGATTTTGCTTGGCAAACCCTGAATAAAAAGTAATAATAATAATGAAAGTGGAAGTGCCAACAAGGTCTTGACTTTTTCATGAAACAGTTTTCAAAATGTAGCAGCACAGCTGAATGCAGAGGGAGCCCTAGATTACATAGCTGCTATTTTTAGAAAGGTATTATGCTAAATCATTTTCATGCAGCGTGCCTGCCTTGATCTAGCAAAGCAGCCTCTTGTTATATTTCTGAAGTATTAAAAGAAAAGGCTGTGCTCTGAATATAATTTAAAGCAAGTTGTACAATATTTTACAATGAACCTGTACACACAAAAAATGAGGTGCAGTTGAGTGGTACTGGTTTTTGTATTTGGATTTTTCTCATTTCCTTCTCCAGATTGTGGGAAAAAGATATTCCCAGAATGAGATAATATCTGGACATAATGAGAGTCAATGCGACTTCATTGTAAAGAATAACCTAAAAGCTCTCTTAACTAACCTACAATATGTAGAGATGGCAGTCGGTGTATGCAAGTAAGCGTCGAGGAAATTTTTCTAGTTCTGTTTCTTGTGGTGTACTTGTCTTCTCGGTTGAAAATGCCAAATAATTCCCCTGTTTATGCTGAAAACCAAGCAATACAAATGCGTGTTTTTATGGTATTGCTGAGCATTTATACTGTTAAAAAAGGAATGTTCTTCAGTTATATTTAAAGTGGGGATTACATCAAGATCTTGCTGGAGTACAAAATAACACACTTCAATAAATGTGAACTTTTCTACATGAAAAGTCTTCATTACTCAATTAATTTTCAAGTGGCGGAGTTCACAATTATTTGTTATTATTGTCATAAGGAACAGGTATCTGCACATGCAGTACATATGTTTCATCCATTGAGCCACGATGGTTACTGGCAATAACTTACAGTTTTCTGGGTTTAAGTCATGTGCCTGGTTGTTACCTGAGTATGCACATTCCCCTTGCGTCTGCATGAGTTTCTTTTGGTTTTCAGGATTATTTCCCCATATTTTAAGGACAGGCAAATTAATTTAAGAAGTTATTTTTAACTTGCCTGGTGTGAGTACAAATATGGGTGTGAATGGGCCCTTCAATGGACTTGACACCCCTTCGAGCGATGGGCCTTAAACCTTAGGCCTGATGCTCACTAGATAAACTTTGATGCCTGGAACCCTGAATTATAGTAAGTGGTTTGGCAGTCCTATATTATATTGACTCATTATCAAACCCTCTTAATTCAATTTGGAGTTGCTGTAATATACCATATACACATATATTACATACTGTGGCAACTTGGAGACATTCAATAAACCATCATTCTGGAAACTGAACCAGGTATACTGCTCTTATTAGTTCCCCTGGGAAGATATCTGACCTTTCTGGACTGACTTGACTTTACTTTTACTGACCCTTTACTTAATTCCCTTTTTTGTTTTATGAACCACAGTGAATCTGAATTTTTCTAGTTATTATCACCGAGTCCAGGATGATTTTCAAATGTAAACAGTTAGTTTAATGTCCAATCATCTTGTATGGTTGGTGCACAGCCTGATGTTTGTGAGGCACAGTTACATTCTCAGACATTCTCACACTTAAGGTGCTGTGTTCACATGCTATGGCTCATTCAGCTTGTCACTTGTGTTGCTCACATTTCTTTTTACATTATATGAAGCACTTCCACACCCAGAAACACTGTGAGGCAATTGGAAAAGTTCAAGGAAGTTAAAAAGGCCATTCTTTTGAAAGTGAAATTCGAAGTAAAAAAGAGTAGGTAAACAACTGTATTTAATGAAGGGAAATGTCTTATCAGAATTTTTTTGATGATTATAATATTAATAAACTATTTCAATCAGTTTTCATGTGTTGTTATTTGGAAAAAAAAGGATAATTATTATGGTCAGAGAATGCTAATATTTTTTCCCATTAAAATGAATGGCAATTGTATGCTTATGTTGCTAAACATCATCTTATGAAAAGAGGTTTATGGGCATGAATAAGCTTTGCAAAGCTGGAGTACATATATATATATATATATATATATATATGGTGGCAGTAGGGGGCGCTAGTGCTCCCTTGAACCCTCAGGGATGACTCCAAACACCAGGTAAAAGTCCAAGACCTTTTATTGTTTTTCACCGTGCACAAAGCACCTTCCACACTACTCATAAACTATTTTAAACAAACTTAAACTTAAATAAACACTCCTCCTCGCCCAGACACTTGCTCCTCTACCTCCCAGCTCAGCTCGTTGTCTGGAGCAAGGCACCGCCCTTTTATAGCCCCTGACCCGGAGGTGTTTCTGTCTCAACAGTCCACAGTTCCTTATTTCTTCCGGGTCAGGACAATTAGTCCTTTACTTCAACCCGGGAGCACGACATTTCTTCCTGTCACGTGACCGTGACGTACTCCCGGGTCATACGGCATCACAGCGACTCCTGGTTGTCCCCAAGGTATCCAGCAGGGCTGTGTATAAACACTACAAAGTCCATAAGGCCCTGCTGGACCTCAGGGCACGATCCTGTTGTCGGGAGAGCTCCTCCAGGCGGCCTGGGGGTGAGGACCGGCATGGGAAGCCGGCAGTCCTCCACAGTCCCCCCCCCCTTAGCGACGACTTCTGGGGCGGAGCGTCCAGCCCCGTGAGGGATGTCCTCCTCCAGGAGGACGCGTCATCCGGGCCTTGGCTGCGTTGCCCCTGTCCTCGAGCGAACCTTGGGGGGATGGTGTACGTCCTGTCTCCCCGGGGACAATGGCGCCACTCGTGGCCCGTCGCCGGCAATTGTAGCACCGACGAAGCCCTCCTGGTTGCTTCCCTCTGCGGGACCAAAAACATCTCGGGAACTCCGTCAGTGTCGTCTCCGCCCCTTCATCTACCAAGGAGGGCATTAAGGTCGCTAGGCTGCCCTCTAGCCTTCTCTTTGATATGTCAGGAGACCCACGCTTTAGTTTGGGGTCCTCCTGTTTCATCTGGGGCTTGTGCTCAGCTTGAGTCTCTCTATGGAAAAGAGAGAGCCTCTTTGCTGTTTGCACACCCGTTGTCTTCCGCTTACCCGGAGGCGGCGTCATTAGCACCGCGTCGCTCCGATGAACAGCACCATTCAGCTGCATCGGCACGAGCGGCGCTTCCCCCGGCACTCCTGTCAGCGGCACTACCCCACACTTAAGACCGGCTGGAACATTGGGGCTTGTACGGCCACGTCACACGCATGCCCCGGACCGTTTACTCCTTTTTCTAACCGGTCGGTCATTGTGCCCCTCTCTGCTGTCGGGCACACGGTGCTTTGACACCCACTACTTATCCTCGGTGGTGTCAGATCGCACTGTGTCCCCTTATATTCTACGACACGGGACAGACTCACCTGCACTCCCACATCGATCATCTCCGGAGCTTCCCGGCGCAGCCGGTGCACGAATTCCCTCAGTGCCGTCAAGGGTGCTGCTGCCATCGCTCCCAATTCCTCCACACGTTCCTTTAGGTCTTTTAAATCCTGGAAGAAACGGCGTAGGGGCTCGAGGAACTCGAGCCCCCGTAAGTCCAGAGAGTTAATGTTTACGGCCAGAGTTGTTTGCGCTTCCGCGTTTCGCTTACCCTCCGGCCGGGAACCAATGAGCACGTCCCTTCCTGGCACGTGTTCAGCTGGGTCGCGCAAAGGCTCTTGGGACTTGGAGTCCACAGGTGGATGGCTGGCTACTACAAGCTGGCTGAGATCTGCCTTTTCCTTCGCGACTGCAGACCCTTCAGCCACAACCCGTCCCTCCTTGACGGTTGCAGCTTGTTTCGGCGGCACTTCGCTTGCCTTCCCCTCCCCTTCTAGGAGGCCTCGTCGGAGGACTCCGGGTTACCTTCACCGTCCCGGCATCCACCGCGGGTGACCAGTCTGTTGTCGATCGCAGCTGTCTCTAGCCGTCTCGCGTCCTGGCCTGCCTTCTGGGAGCTGCGGCCATTTTGCTGAAGCATGAGGAAGTCATTCGAGACGCTGCTGCGATTCTCTCGGCAGGCGTCTGCAAAACATGATATATATGAATTCGAAACGTCGGGTATTTTACCTGCAGCTGCCTTCGTAGCAGATGGCGGCACCCCCGAACTGTCTAGGGAGCCCGAAGCGCTCGACAGCTGTCCGTGTCCCGAGTTTTTCGCTACCCAGGCTTGTTCGGCCCGAATTAGCGCTCTGTCTTCCTCGCTCCCGGTCAGGTAGGCCCAGGGCATTCCGGCATCCGTCAGGTCCTGCAACCCGCTGGGACTGACCTTCTTTTTCCCGGTCTTCTTGCCCATCGTTCTCCGGATTGGACTGATGCTCACAGTTGCAGCTTTCTCAGTAGCGGGTGGTGTTTGCACCTCCGTAAAAAGATGGGGAATCCACCGAGGGTTGTCTGCCCACATAAAATTTATTTTTAATGCAGGTCCCCTGCCAACAGACGGCCAGAGAATCCTGCCGACTACGCCAGTGTGGCAGTAGGGGGCGCTAGTGCTCCCTTGAACCCTCAGGGATGACTCCAAACACCAGGTAAAAGTCCAAGACCTTTTATTGTTTTTCACCGTGCACAAAGCACCTTCCACACTACTCATAAACTATTTTAAACAAACTCCAACACAATAAACACTCCTCCTCGTCCAGACACTTGCTCCTCTACCTCCCAGCTCAGCTCGTTGTCTGGAGCGAGGCACCGCCCTTTTATAGCCCCTGACCCGGAGGTGTTTCTGTCTCAACAGTCCACAGTTCCTTATTCCTTCCGGGTCAGGACAATTAGTCCTTTACTTCAACCCGGGAGCACGACATTTCTTCCTGTCACGTGACCATGACGTACTCCTGGGTCACACGGCATCACAGAGCCCATGAGTCCCCCCACAGCGACTCCTGGTGGTCCCCAAGGTATCCAGCAAGGCTGTGTATAAACACTACAAAGTCCATAAGGCCCTGCTGGACCTCGGGGCACGATCCTGCTGTCGGGAGAGCTCCACAGTATATATATATATATATATATATATATATATATATATATATATATATATATATATATATATATATATATATATATATATATATATATATATAGGGTGGTCCAGATCTAATTATGCAATTTTCATTATGCTGTAACTTATTAAGTTTACTAGCAGAACACCCGCGCTTCACAGCGGCAAAGTAATGCCTTAAAATTTTTATTAAGAAGAAAATTAAACCTTTTTAAACTGAGGGAAAATATACCAATAATTATTTGTTAATAATAATAATCTCTTTTTATAACACATTGTGAGTTCGGCCAATATATGGTAATATGACCAAGCTGTGCGCTGAGCTTACTGTTGAGCATGCAACGTACAGTTGCCCATGTGAACAGTAATCTTGTTTCAAATCTCACAGCTTGGATTGCTGCAGTCATAATCGGTTTAAGTTTCATGGTTTGTTTCAATTACGACAGTGTTTGTAGGACTTGTGTTGAAGAGACATTCGGCATCTGTCAAGCGTTGTAAGTATACAACCGGTTTCATTGATAACTTCACATCCAGCTTTTGATAGTTTAAACATTCATTAACATTAAAGTGTCCATTACTGAAATCGTCACCTGTCAATCTAAGATGTTTAAGAGGCATTGGTGGTTGTCGAAAGTTGTAAAATATTTGATGCCATCTCCGGGCATCTTTGATCGATGGTGATCACCTTGATAGACATGCTAATGGGGTTACGGTTGGAATGATAAAGGAAATGGGTACCTGAACAATGTAAAGTAAGTCTAACAGTAAGTACAGTGGCATCATACCACCGAAATAAGTACATACATTGGTTTCGGTTAGCGCAGGGAAGCCGCCTACCAAATTTCGTGAAGATGGGGCCATAATTAAGAAAGTTCAACATGGCGGACGTTGTCAACCGTTGTGACCGTTACGCGTAGAATTTCGAAATGAAACCTGCTTTACTTTTGTAAGTAAGCTGTAAGGAATGAGCCTGCCAAATTTCAGCCTTCTACCTACACGGGAAGTTGGAGAATTAGTGACATTGGAAAATTCAATATGGCGGCCGACAGTAGCGTCATACCATTGAAATAAGTATGTACATTGGTTTTGTTTAACGCAGGGAAGCTGCCTACCAAATTTCATGAAGATGGGGCCATAAATAAGAAAGTTCAACATGACGGATGTTGTTGACCGTTATCGACCGTTATGACCGTTACGTGTAGATTTTCGAAATGAAACCTGCTTAACTTTTGTAAGTAAGCTGTAAGGAATAAGCCTGCCAAATTTCAGCCATCTACCTACACGGGAAGTTGGAGAATTAGTGATGAGTGAGTGAGTGAGTGAGTGAGTGAGTCAGTGAGGGCTTTGCATTTTATTAGTATAGATATATATATATACGAGGGATGTTCAAAATGTTTCCTCACTTTTTTTAACTCTATTTATTTTGAATTTCAAAAGCAAAATGACATCAGATTTTTTTGCATAGTCACCTTCCTTTGTAAAAACAGTTTTCCCAGTGTCGTACCAACTTTTTAATGCCCAAATACTACTCCTCCCGCCTTGACAGTTTCCAACGAAAATATATAAAAGTGCAGAAACTTTTTGTATGTCCTTTAGTATATATAAAATATATATATATATATATATATATATATATATATATATATATATATATATATATATATATATATATATACACAGTATATCACTTCCAGGGTCCTCCCTGCGTGGAGTCTGCATGTTCTCCTCGTGTCTGCGTGGGTTTCCTCCAGGTGCTCCGGTTTCCTCCCACAGTCCAAAGACATGCAGATTAGGTGGATTGGCGATTCTAAATTGGCCCTAGTGTGTACTTGGTGTGTGGGTGTGTTTGTGTGTGTCCTGCGGTGGGTTGGCACCCTGCACGGGATTGGTTCCTGCCTTGTGCCCTGTGTTGGCTGGGATTGGCTCCAGCAGACCCCCGTGACCCTGTGTTCGGATTCAGTGGGTTGGAAAATGGATATATATATATATATATATATATATATATATATATATATATATATATATATATATATATATATATATATATATATATATATATATATATATATATATATATATATATACCTGTATAATGTTTGAGAACCAGAGGGGCCCCTTGGTCTTGGAAAAGACATAAAATAAATAGCACACGCTGGTGCTAAAGTACAAAAGAGAGGTGTGCTCCTGAGAAGAATGACTCAGTTGTTGCTATAACTGACTGCCTCCTTCTTGTTTCTGATGACGCAAGACCAGACTTGAGGTTGTCTCTAAGGTCCTTGTCAGGTCTCAGAAATTTAATAGACAGAGGCAACAATAAGAACATGTAGTTCTCTGGATGGAAACATCTGATATTCCACTAGAAGGCATAAGGAAAGATTGCCATATACAGTAATACTAAAGTCATCAGGCAAGTACCTACACTGCCAAATACTTTATTGTTGCTCCTGTAAGTGCTTTAGAAGATGTGCCACTGAGTCCATGTAGTCAAAGAAAAGATGTCCCTGACGTTGGTCAAATATTACCTCAATTTGGGACTTATAGATGTGTCCAGCAAGTGTTTTTCTAAGTTCATATACATTATGCTGTTATTTAAACACACATGATGCCACAACACCCAACTTTCATGTGCTGCACTTAGCACAGAACATTCCAAACCATATCTTGCATTGAATAAAGATACCCGCCTGTAAGAACAAAAGATGTCAGGTGATTTTTTTTAAGTCTGTAAATTTAATCTTAGTTTTGCTGTAAAACGCAGACCACATCTTGACCCCAGTTGCACCAGCTCCTTTTAAATGTTGCTCTGTTTTAAAAAATACAATCTTGTTTTGTTTCACATTGTCTAACTTATATTTTAAGTCTGTAATCTCATTGTCAGAGTTTTATAAAAAGTGCCAGGGCTAAGGTAATAACAAAGGAGGAAGTTGGTATTGATAATTAGCAAATTACCATTTTCATTCATTAGGTGTCATAACTTTCCAAGTCTGTTAATATATTTTATCCATTCAGTTGTGAGTGATTACAGAATTAATGAAAATAGGCAAAATCCATTCAAAGCTAATTATCTTTCCAAAAAGATTAACAACAAGGAGCAGGCAATTGCTGGTGTAAGGGGTCAGTAGCTGTTAGCTTATGGATTCTTTGTCAAACGCTAGCTCGCTGCTTCCCCTCCGTCGTGGAGATTAGAAAGTGGCCAAGATTCTGTGACTATGTAATAGATGGAAATAAGAGAACGGAAATGGAAATGTTTGGCTACTCCTGGGTTGCTTGCAAGGGTGGCTTCCAGATAAATGCTGATGTCTATTTTAATCTCAGGATCGAGTCTCCCATCCTGACATCAGTGCTTTTAATAGCAAGTGCTTCATTCTCCCTCTATTTGCCAAAATGAAGAATACAAACTTTGAGTTGGATTAACTGGTAACTGTAAATCATTCTATATGAGTGAGCATGAGGAGGGCTTTGCACACACTGTGAAACACCTCTCTGTGACGTTAAATTAGACAATCATGTTGGAAAATGAAATAAATAATTGTATATGTTTAGTCAAAAATGTTTTAACTAATCTTTGATAAAGAAAATTTTGATGTATGAAAAATGAATTGTAAAGTTGGTAGTTATAGTACCTGTCATTCTGCATGTGAAGATTCCGCTCGGTTGGAGACTTCCTCGTTTCCAAAGTACTTTACTTGTTCAAACTCTATATACCTATTTCAGTGTTATAAATGTCAGTTTTTTAATATCGTCTTCAAGGCAGCTTTTCTCACCTCATTATCGGGGTTGAAAATCTGCCATCATCCGAATACAATTGCCGAGCTTATTGTCTGTTCCATATGATTAAGACAATATTGTAAACCTTTACACAAAGCCCAATCACACATCTTTGTCTCACTGGTGAAGTTAGATCACTTGCTGCTGCCTCTGCGAAGCCGAGATTTATCTGTTGTACACAACATAACCATGGAGTACAGAAAAACTGGACCTATTGCTGGCATACAATCACAAGCACTTGATCATGACTCCTCCAGCACTGCGTAGTTGGAATATGTACCAAGGCAGCATGGTCACACTTTTCAATCAGTTGTCATATGTAATCAAGGACTGGCTCTTTATTTAATCAAATTTCTTAGTTTAAAAATAACATAAAAATTCAAAACAGTAAAATATTTTTGTCCTAATCAGCTTATAACCTACAGATAGCTTGAAAACAGCACTCAGAAAGACAGTTGTAAGTAACTCTCATAACTGTCTTCAAAATTAAAACCAATATTGTTCAAGACAACAGCTGTCTAACCATAACTTGCCCTTTTTACCCAGCCATTTTCATTTCTCCTGAGCTCATTTCAGGAAAGTAGAGCTCCCAAGACTTCAGTTTAATTCTTTCTATGTGGAATTTGATCAATTTGACATTTTATACGTGGATAGGAAGCATTAAATCAGCCCAGCATACTGTATGTGAGTGTGCTATGTGATGGAATAGCACTCTGTCCAGAATGGTTCTTGTCTTGTGCCCAAAGTTACTGGGATTGGCTCGGACCCTCTTGATCTATCAAACAGAAAATATAACCAGAAAAAGTTTTAATTTTAAAAATCAGCTTTCAATTCAGTACCACGCCTTTTTCACATATTATTTAATGTCTGTAAATGTGTGTGTGTGCATGCATGTGTGTGTGTGTGAAGTGTGACCATTACTGCTTCTTGCTGCCATATAAATCTTACTGAAGGCTGGTGTTTCATGGCCAAAAGACCTTCATAGAGGATTGATTGAATATATTGAAGTTAGATTGATGTCTGTCTGCTGAAGACTTGTGTACGCCTGGAGACATTAACTCTTTTTGGGACTCTTTCTGTAGCCTCTCCCAACAAGTCCAACCAGCTGTTCAACCACACCAACCAGCACAATGGGTGTCACTTCAAAAGTGGATGGCTCCAACATGCACGATGTCTTCATTCTCTCTCCTGTCTCTGGGATATATGGACCAAGGTAAGCCGAATTATCATACCTCACGTTTGGACTTGTGTTCATCTTGTTGATCTGATTGTACGCACAACACAACATTATCTTGTGGTGCTCTGCTACTTTGTAACTGTACAAGGGATAACGCTGAATTAAGGATGTTAATACAAAGATAGGATTGTTTCTTGTACTTTTTTGATCCATGTGCAAGTACTAAAAAAACACTTTGCAAACTGATTTAATCAGTCTGCTGGAATCGGGTTTCATGAAAGCATTGTGGGTTTTCATTATCTCTTCCTAAATGCTGGTATCTGTGTCCCTGAATAAAAGCATAATATATTGCACTGTAGATGAAGAAGCTCTTTGAATCCCCTTATATTTTTTAATAGTCATTACATATATCATACGATTAGTGAAATATTAATATTACTTTAAATAAATAAACAAGAGTTTAAACAAAAATTAAGTTGTGCAAGCATTGCGACTTCATCCATTTATTTTGTTTGTCATTTCCCTTGACATTAATTGGCTCTTTCACCCCACTTCTGGCAGTCAGAGAGTGAAAACAGGTCCTGCTATCATACCTGATATTTTATTCTTCCACACATGATCAGCTGTGCTTAAGTTGAGTCACAATACTGGAGGCTGAAGCCTATCCTAGCAGCACTGGGCACAAGACAGGAATCAACCTGCATGTGGCACCAGCCCTGTTGTTTCAGTAGGGAGGAAAATTTATCAGGCTGGTCATGAAGTTTGTTTCTTCTTGACCTTACGTTTTCATAACATGTGCAGGCAAAAGGGAACATCTACACTTGCTTTTTTCAGCAAAATTGTGGTCCATAAGCATTTTCTTGCCCAGTCCCTGTTTTTTATATAATTAATTGATGCCAAGTAAACTATAGGTGTACTTTGTGCTGTGTATGCGATTTTATGCAATTTCAAGTATTTTTCCTTTTTTGATAAGGGGATACTCACCCCTCTACCTCTCCTTGTGTCTTTCTGTCCGGCTCACTGCACATTTCCTCTTTAGTTATTGAAAATGATTTTTGTCTCCAGTCCTATTTTATTTTTGGCCTCAGACATAATCTCATTGCTAATTAGCATAAATCCATGCCCATTTATTTAGTAAATTTTCCCCCAGTCCACCCATCCCTGAATGTACCTGTTTCTGGAGGTGGTGTTGCTCTTTGCCCGTTGCCACATCAGGTGGATTGAGGCCAGGTAGGTAACGGGTACTCCCTTTGCTTTTTATTGTCCACAGAAGATTTAATTCTCTCAACTACTCCTACCAAGCACCCCTAGATTGATATTTCACTGGCATGTCCCTTTTTAGGTCTGAAAAACATTCCAGTTTTCTTGCTTTTTTCTCGGTTTCTAGCTGACATTTATGTTTCTTTTATAGTATGTCTTACTTGGAGTGGCAGATGAATCTAATCTTTTTATTTGTTATGTCACTAAGGAGAAATCACTCGGGTTCTCACCCCTCTCTTTGCTTCATGTCCTCACCCAGGCCACACCACCAAAGTCTCTGAGTCCAAAGCGAACACTCATCCAGCTTGACTAAAGACAGTTGAGAAAGCAAGTGTCTTGATTTGTACTGCAAAGGAGGAAGGACATCATATTACACAGCACCGACTCTAACAATGCCACTGTTAGTAAATAGTTCATATCATATATGCGTGTCTATTTTAACTAACAATGTTCAAGGAGAGGAAATAACATGTAGTCAAGAACACACAAGAATTTCAGGGTGGGGACAACACAAGCATGCATTTCTTTTGTTTATCCACAAAGCTGGATAGCATCAGGTTCAAAATGGCAGTCATATATATTGTCAAGGAGATGATGACAATGACAGAACGTCCAGGGCAATGTACCTAGCAACTTGGGGCCATGTACAGCAGCAATGAAGCCACTAAATGGTGACATCCATCCAAAACAAAGATGGTGTTATGGTAAACACTACATTAAAATGTTATACTTTTAAACTTAATCTCCTACGTATGTATGATGCATGCTTAAAAACATCCCTAGAAAATCCAATTCTCGGCTAGAAAAATTTTAAATGCTTCAAACAAATTAAATTCAATCTTAATTCATGACAGATGGTGACAAGCTAACTAAGGGGAATCTTTGATAAATTCTGTTCACTCTGTCATGTTATCCTCAACTGTAGAACCAGTTGCATGTTCAGGAACATTTTCCAGGTTCATTTAGTGGAAGCTTCCCAAATGAGGAGAGACATAAGGAGAGAGTTTGGTGTTACTGCTTCTCTGGGTCTCAAATGAAGTGCACTGAAAGGTTCCTAGGTCTGCATCAAGCTCCTCTTTTATTTATTTATTTAAATCAATCTGTAAAATGAATGGCAGCCAGCTAGAGGCTTGAAATTTCTTTGGTTCAATAGAAATTGGAACAAGTGGTTTTGTTCAATGTTTCCACATTTTCCAGTAGTTAATGAATAAAAAAAGATCATTGTTTTAGCAGCATGGTGGCCATGGAAGTCGCAACCCACTAAGTAGTGTATAACAAAAATGGTAGGCAATGGTGTGTCATAAACATACCCAGCCGTTGAAGGTGGGCTGCTACAGTACGCAAATATTCAAATGAGCACTTTGAAGGCCAATGGTGAACAGGGTTCCAGCTGAACACTTGGCCTTAAGAGACAGGAGAGCGCCTTTTATGTAAAGCATTACAAAATGTAGTCATATATCAATATGCTGTGTGCTTCCTTGCTCTTGATGAAGTCTTGATAGACTATGGCCTCCTGCAGCACAGAATTCAATATGTACGTTTTGAAAATAACGGGGGCCTCATGTATAACGCCGTGCGTAGAACTCGCACTATAACATGGCGTAAGCACACAAGCCGAAATGTGCTTACGCACAGAAAAATCCAGATGCAGGAATCTGTGCTTAACTCCAACTTCCACGTTCTTCCGCTACATAAATCCCGATCAGCGTGAAAACTAACGCTTGTGCACGTGCTTTATGTAACACCCCAACTCCTCCCAGAATTACACCTCTTTGAATATGCAAATGAATATAAATCGCCCTTAAACTCAGCTTTCTGTAAAAAGACAATGGGAAAAGCACGGGGGAAAATATAAGAATTTCAGCGAATACCAAGTGGAGGCAAAGGAACAACATACTATTTGTTCAAATAAACCGTGGTATAATCAACAAAAGAAAGTTGATCGAGTGACATAGAGTGTTGGAGAAACTTGAAAGCTCACGTTCACAAAATCGCACAGTGCCGGAAATAAAAAAGAAGTCACATATCAAAGTCGCCGTGAAAAGCGAGTTGTAGCCCACTGTCTGAGTGTCATATGAAAGCTTATTAGGGTACAGAGAAAAAAGGCACACAGTGGGGAAAATGCACGAAATGTCAACTTCAATCTCGACATTTCCACTTTAATCACGTAGTTTAATTTGTCATTAAAGTAGAACATCATAAACTTCATCTTAAAATCGTTTAATTAACCAGTTTCTCAAATCACATCGTAATTAAAGTAACACGTTAAATGCTTTGTTTTGTATTTGATCTTCTATGTGCTCTGTGCGTGTGAATCACTACTTGCTTCTTAAACTGGCTCTCTTCCTCCAACTGGACACAGAATCCGTTACATTCGTGATATTACAGCTCTCTGAATAACTAAAATACTGAGATGTATACGTGATATCATTTTTATGATGATAGGAGTTAAAGCACATTATTAAACATGGGTTTCACTTCGATGAAATAATTTATTGCAGCAGTACTCAGGGGCGGCTCTAGGCTTGTGGTGGCACTGGGCAGAGGAAGAATCGGTGACTCCTTCGCCTGCCCGTCAGTAAGGTAGCTTATGCACGGTGGATGACCTCGTCCGTTGCAGACACTGCATAGCCGCCTCGTGCTCATGACACAAGCATTTAACTTTTGCCGAAATTTGTTGCTGCATTTTTAGCTGTGTTGTTATTTTCTCTTTCTGTGTTATATTCAATATATATTGGCGTAGCCGTCACTGCAGTCAGTGCTTTTCTTTCCAAAAGTAACCGATCGCCACACAATCAGCTCTGTAATAGAAGTTAAGCCATCTGTAAGCTTAGCGCCGATTCTTCACAACGTTTAAGGAACATTGAAATATCTTCATAGTACATGTTTAATTATTCTATCCTTAACGATACTCCCAGTGAAGAATATAGATTATTTAAATGAAGTTAAAGTTTTATCTGTATAATTTAATAAACATATTTTGCTGCATTTCATCTTAAAAATGATATCATCATCATATGTAAATACGCGCTTTATAAAGTGGCGCAGGTTGTGCAATATTTTAACTGTAGTGCAAGTTTACAGTGGGGTGATTGTACTTATAAGTACTTTGTACAAACAGTTCTACAAGGTACAATTGATTGAGTGCGTTTAAAGTTCTTTGGATGAAACTGTTTATGAACCGTGAGGTCCGTACAGGAAAGGCTTTAAAACGTTTTGCAGTGGCTGAGACAGCGTGTCCTTGAAGCCGTATACCGATAATTCTCTTTCCGATCAGCTGCTGCTGTGATTCACACTCAGATGCAGTGAGAGTAATATGGAAAAAGATGATCCGCTGTGGCAACTCCTAACGGGAGGAGCTGAAAGAAGAAGAAGAAGAAGAAGGAGAAGTGAGAGTAACAACGCTAAAGCAGTTATGGTATTTGGAATACTATGGCTGTTCCCTGGACCATTATATTGTTACAAGTTAATTACAATCAGATGCATTACACTAATAAACAATATGCGGTTAGTTTCAGTGTATTTATAAAGCCGCGTCAGGAAAATAAGGTGTAACCACACAGGAACAGTAGCATTACTTTGACGCTGAGTGCCGCCAGTCTGCAAAACCGAGCGGAGAACTTGCGTACGACAAGGCATGAGGTACCGTGGAAAAGTGCGTGGCTTTACGCCAAGTGTAGGTTTTATACATCGCGATTTGAACGTGGAAAAGTTCTTATGCAACATTTCTGTGCATACGCACCGTTTATACATGAGGCCCCAGGTGATTAATATTATTATTAAATGATACATTGCCTTCTGAAAGATAAAAGGTAGATTATTTATTATTTATTAAAAGCCAAAGGTTGCACAGTGCTCTATCTAAATTGGTTTCTGCCATGTACTTATTGCTGCCTGAATAGGCTTCGGCCCACTGCAACCCTGAATAGGATAACAGTCTCGGTGTTGGTCTGGAAGACTGATTACTTGGGAGTGGGAGAACAGTTTCCAAAAATCTTGTGCCTTCTTACCTGCACCTCTCTATTTAAGCAATATACATGTTTTAATATGGGAAATTACTTAAATATTCATATTTCATTTTCATTACCTGAAATGAAAAAATTATTTCACTGTAAAGACACTGCTGCATCCTCTTTACTGCAAGTAGGATATGCTCTCTAGAAGAACTGCATTCATATTATTTAGATAATATGATTTATTCAGTTATGAAAGACACAAATATATGATATGAACTATTTACTAACAGTGATTTTTTTTGCCAGCTTGTTGTTGCAATCAGCTCTTTGAGGAAATTTAATTTAATGCACAACATTACATGAAATAGGAAATATAAGGAATAAAAAAGCTGTTTTAAAAGCTGGACATACTTAGCAAGTCTACTGAAAAATAAGCAAGTTCATTTCGGTGACAATTAATTTGAGATTCCATTTATTAATCATATTGTGCTGCTGTCAATTGCCATCTTTTGAACTTGTGGAAAGGTGACGAATGATCCACTCAGATGTCAGTATGTCAGTAGTAATACCTCTTATTGAGAGCAAAGAACATTTAGAAAATGTCATATTGGTAACAAAGTAGGAGGATAAAGAGACCAAGAGAGCTCTTAATGACCTTGTAGACTAATATCAATGATGTATATAGCATTGGAAAAGTGTGCATTACAGTAAATAGGATTTTAAAAAAGGATGCACCTTGTTCTGAAGACTTAAGGAAGTCTTACTGCAGTATCGATTGCATTTCCAATAATGTAGAAGGCACAAATCAGCTGTAACAGGGGACAAATTCAAGGAAATATTATTTTCTATTAGAAGAGCTGATGCAGTTCAGATCAATTTGGATTGGATTAAATTTGCTCCTCGAAGCAAACACATTAACGCACAATTACAAGAAGAGCTGGCAAATTATCTTAGCAATGCATTGCAAAAAATGCCCAAATGTTACATTTACTATGATGTTCATTTATTAAAGAATAATAAACAAAAACTATAATACAAAAAAAGTGTTACATCTTACGAAGAAATCATTCTCAGAAGTGTACACTTAATCAGAATATAAAATAAATAATTAAATCTCTATAATTAAATAAGAAGAATTTAATGTAAACATTTAGGAGCAAATATACAGAAAACAAGGAATAAATAACCTATATAAGAACGTCCAATAAAATAACATAAGATGCAAAAAAAAATAAATAAATAAAACACCAAGAAAATAAACATTATTTTGCAAGATGCAAGGGGAAAATCCTAATGCTAAAGCCAAAAAGTAAGGTCAAAATTACAAAATAACTATACTAAAGGTTTCTAAATGAAACACAGCTTCCAATTACAATTACAGCAATTTGCACTAAATGAAACACAGCTTCCAATTACAATTACAGCAATTTGCACTAAATGAAACATTCTACTTTATGTAAAGAAACCGAGAACAACAAATGGACCACTTAACTTAAATTTAGGCAATGAAGCAGAAGCCTTCTATAATCATCCAAGAGTCTTTTACAGTTCTCTCAGATTGCTGTGGAGCTAATGACAGCAGCACCTAAAAGGGACTTGGAGAATAAAATGTAAACAGGACAATGGTAAGGGATTGGGGAAAGCAAAAAAAAATAAAATAAAATAAAAGCAAAGGCAATGTACTGTTGCTTTCCTGACAAAGTTTACATATTTGTGTTTGAGATTTTTACTCCTTATGTGTTAGTGGATGTTAATTGTTGTGACCACCAGAGGGCGTTGCAGCACCCCGACGCAATATCACAGACACAAAGTCAGCATGAATAGAAAGCTTATTCTTATAAATTCCTTGTACAAACACGGCTTAAACAAGGCATAAATAAACCATAATATACTTCTTTTCTTCTCTTTTTTCCTCCACACCTCCCAGATGAGTTTTGTCCTTCTTCCTCCCAACTCCGACTCGTATGGATGAGGTAACTTAGACCCGGAAGTACTTCCGGTTATAGGGCATAGCCCAATAGAAGTACTTCTAGGCCAATTAGAAGTCAAAAGTAGAGACTGTTAATCCTGTCAGTTCCGTCTGGCGCACCCACAGGGCTGTATCATTGGACTACAGGTTCCACCATGCCCTTTAGGAGTCTGTGTGGGAGTCCTAAACCAGGGGAGCTGCTACCTCGCATTTTAGAGAGAAAATGTCCTTAAAGAATTGTCTTCCTCGATCATTCTGTTATATTTTCCTCCTGACTGGGTAAGGATATCAGTTCAGTCCCAGCCACAGTGCCAGTCTCTGCATGACATCCATTACACTGTCTATAAGTTAAGTTGTGCTTGGATCATGTTCCTTACATTTGACTTAATATTAAGAAATATATCTAAGTGCATTACTTTTTATAATATAGCATCAGGTAAGTGTGCATGACTATCCGTTGGTGGCAATAGGCACATTTTTGGTTGATACTCACCCCAGTAATGTTTATTTGAAAGGCTAGATTGATGTATTCTCAGGGTTTTGCCCTGATACTCTAAAATTTGGTCATTGAAGCTTTATTGTCTAAATAGACTGTGTGAAATTTTGATTATTGGTTTTTGTTTATAATCTTTTCATTTTCTTTTTGTTTGTCATTTTTGCTGTCTTTAAGTGTTTGCTCAGATCTAAGATATTAACAAAGTTGTGACATCATGGGTTTGATGCAGCCAGAAAATGCAAAGGGCAAAGTTATATATGTTTGCATATGATGCCATTAAAATCATTTTAATTGATATAAACAGGTGATCTCCTCTGACCCTTTTTAGAATGGTTTTGGTGTATTTTTCATCAGGGTAGCATTAGAAACTGTCGGGGTTTTATAGCATCATGTGCTGAAAATGTCTTTGATATTGTCTCAAAATGTCTGTTAAAATTTCAGATAAAATTTTAAACTAATAAAAATGCTAGGTTCCCAAATTTGCAGCATTCCTAACATTGCATTATTTTCAATACCAAATACCCTTTTCATTAAATCTTTTGATAGCTTGCTCCCTAGACCAGTAAGAGTGAGGTTGACTAATATGATTGGAATAAGATGTACAGTAACTTTGTATTTCTGATATACATGTAATTAATTAATTGTTATGCTATTTACAAAACTCTATAAAATTATTATAAATAAATCTCCTGGCAACCTGCTTCTGTGTGTTAAGAGCTCATATTGTTTACAGAGGTTGATCAATGTTGGATAAATATTAATGTGCTACAAACAGAACTTATTAAGGTGTAATTGTTTTTTATTACAGTGTAATTACACTGCAATTGCTCATTAATTACTTGCATAACCATAGTGTAACTAAGCATTATTGTAGTGTAATTGCTGCATAGGCAGCATAGGCAGCATAGGCAACTAGAAATGTCTCATTCTTATTTCATACCTGATTGTGTATACCCTTTCAATTATTCAAGATATACACTATTTTCATGATAATTGTTATTTGCTGTAAAAAGGAAGCAAGTCTTAAATAATGATGGTAATTTGAAGGAGAAACATCAATAAATATAAAAAAAAAGATCATAACCAAGAATCCATCTTATCTATTGTCAAACCCTAATTGCAAATCAAAAATCAAATCAAAAGAGGATCTATTAATACTAATAAAGCACAAAACAACAACTAGAGATTTCTTTTGAATTATCCACAAACTTGGATGACGAAAGGTCACCACAAGTGACCTTTCAACTCATCGCATAAGTGATGTCAGGCGCTGTGACCTCTGAGATCATGCTCCTGACAAATGGAAATGCATCCTAACAGTGGAACTTCTAAAATGGTGGCATGCATTAAAATTAAGACGTTGTCAAAATAAGAAACAAAAAATTCATAACTTTCTGAAAACATTTTAGAAAGTAAGCAAGATTGGAAATTAATTCTGTGATACAGAAAAACTGTAATTGCATTAAAAAAAGGTTCAGAAAAACTTAATGTAATAATGAATACCAATTATAATAATAATAGTCCAGTTCCGGTAGTCTTCATATTCCCAAAGGAAATTTTTTACAGATGTGTTAATTGGCAGTTTATTTAATTATTAAGTCATCTCATTGTAATAATAATAAATATTTTTGCAACTCAAAGCATTTTACCTAGTGAGTGGGGAGCCAATTCAATGAACACCAATGTTTAACATCCACCTGGATGATGCGACGGTAGCCATTTTTGCGCAAGTTTGCTCACCGCACATTAGTTGTTAGGTGGTGAAGGGGTGAGAGATAGTTATGAGAAATGAGATGATTAAGGTCCAAGAATGACTAGGCTGAATTGGGCAACTTAGCCAAGACATCGGCATACACCCTACTCTTTACGAAGGATTCCCAGTAATCTTTTATGACCATAGAGAGTCAGGACCTCTGTTTTACATCTCATTTGATGGACGATGCCATTTTTCAACACACTGTCCTTGTCAATGCACATTGGGATGCACATTCAGTGCCGCTGATGGCCCCGCCAACACCTTTTCCGGCAGCAACCTAAGCTTTTCATGGATGGTCTCCCATCCAAGTACTGGCTGGGCCCGAACAAACTTAGCTTCAGGTGGGTTACCTGTTCTGAAGTCCATACGGCATGGCTGTTGAGATAATGGTTTTATCAATAAAGTCTTTATAATGTTTAAATCTTTTAATACTAGATTTGGATTGTCATTTCTCTTAATATTGATAGAAATATTGGTTTTTATATTGATAGTGATGTATTTAATCATAAAATGACATAACGTTTTATAAACTTGCCATTAAACAGGGAAGAGATGGGCATGATGTCATGTGATGACATTACAAAGTACAATATGGGGAAATCTGGAATGAAGGGATCTGAATCACCTAGTTACTTCCTGGACCACGAAAGTGGGAAGTACTATACTCTTGTGGAAGGTGAAGGCATCCCTTTGGGACCTGAATATGAGCGAGGAAGGTCAACAGGTGTGCGCAGACGGGAGAAGACACCAACACATGGTACGGCAGGTATTTCACACTTTCTTGGCATTAAATTCAAAAATTTATACTGTTCATCATAAATATGGGTACAACATTTGATTCAGTTTGGTGAATAAGAGCTACATTCCTGAGAAAATCTTAAATTTTAAATGAGAAAAATATAGCTAGTTAGGTTAAAGCTGAAATACTGTTGTCAAATTGGGAGTTGGGACTTAATCCCCAAATCTGAAAGTTAAATGTTTTTATTGTTAGACCCGTAAAAATGTTTACGTAATCAACAAAAACATGGCTATTCCATAATATCAAAACCAGAGGTTGCACACATCCAATAATATAAAACACCACAACAATTCAAGTTTATATCTACTTACATCTAGTTGTGAAAAACCTGCATTAAAATTGCATACCTCACCGCTGCCACTAAACACGGGTGATAACTTACAGGACTTAAAATACCTTAATTGGGTTAAGTTACTCCATAGCATACCCTAAAATCAACTTACTAAGACAAAAAAGATACATACAAATAGTTACAAAATAAAAAAGTAAATATTTCAATTCCAAATGAATTGTTATTTCCTTATTTGTAAAGCATAATATTATGGCTCTAAATAAAGCACATGTAAACAGGTTGTGTTTTAAATATAAATTTATAAGGCCAACTTACACCAAGTTGCAAATATTATTTAGGCAAATGGTGTCAAGATTTTTAGAAAAAAGAATGACTCCATTTTGTTGACTTAGATAAGATTAAGATGATTTCATATATAGCTATGACTTTACTATCTTCTGTAAATCATTCACACTAATGTATAACTTATACAGTAGCAGTCTTCTTATCAGATATAATGCCTTAAAAAAATTGTTTTATACTCATAAAGCTGTCCCTTTTCTGAAATTGCTTTATCTAATACAATACATGGTTATGGGATGCCCGAGTTTGTTCCAACATTACAGAACACAAGTCAGGAACAGACCTGGACATTCAAGGGGCACACACACACATTCACTCTCACTAACTCCATCTGCAGCTGCAGGGGAAACTGGGTCACCTACAGGAATGTCACATGGACATTGAGGGAAAGTATAAATTGCACATAAAGTATACAATTACTACTGAGTACTGTACCTGGGTTCCCAGACCTGTGCATCTACAATATTAGCTACTGTGCAAAAATGTTCAGGAAGGTGTTATTTCACATCAAGAGTGATTTTCTCCACAACAACCAGCATTGTGTCAAAATTCAATGACTAACATCTGGTTTGGAAATGAAATTCTTAGAATAACAATACAGTACACATACTCTATGTCTCAGCTTCAGTAATCATTTCTAAAATATCCAATTGATAAGATTATCAAATTCCAGTTTGCAAATTGATTACTTGTTCAAATTAAAAGTGAAATGAGCTAAGAAATTATGAAAATTGGGGATCACTAACTATCAGAATGTTGCATAAAGTAAATGAAGGAAGGCATCTGCACAAAAAAACTGAACCTGAAGCAATCAAAGATAAGGTAAGTAAGGGTGAATAAATATTACATTGGGAGAAAGATGAAAATGTGTTTAACAGTACATATTGTACTTGTCTTTCCCTATCCAGAATCAAAGGGATTCTTAGAATACATTCCGACATGTACTTCCATTCTTCTCTTTTCCTGTTGCAGATGAGTATGCTAGGATCTCTCTTTGAATCATCTGCAACAGACACTGGTGCAATAAGAATATTTCTCAAAACTGAATCATTAATCACTCAGACAGTGAAGTTTACTGATTTGGACAGTGTTCATTACAAATTCTATACATAGAGTACATTTCTCTCTCCCCTTTTATTTATGTATTAGTTTCTCCTTTGTAAAGAATGTTTGCACATTATTTACAGATATAACTCTAGCATGATTTGAACACAATATACAACATAGACTAATCTAAATCTAAAGCTGCTGACATACTGTATAGTATATTCATGTTCATACCTGCATCTAATAAAATTATGGATGTCGAGGCATCTCCTTTCACAGGTGCTCTGCGTATATCCTATTTCTCTCTCTTTTTCTCTCACTGTATGTTTGGGGTGCATGAACGTAGCCATTATCCAAATCTAGTATGGCACCATTAGAGGAAGCCTTAGTCTTTCCCTACAGTACAGGTTTCAAAAGAAGAACCAATCCAGCATTTAATATCAATCAACCAAAGGACATATTCAATCACAATAGGAAAATTTAGAGACACTAATGATTGTGCCTCTCACATCATGTCAGGAAGCCAATGGAAACCGAGAGAAGACATCCATACTTCACAGAGAGAAGGGCTGGGGGCAGGGAAATAAATGAACAGATTACATAACAAAATCTGTTGCTATGTTATACTTTTCTAGTTCAGGGTTACTGTTCCTGTCTAATTGGTATAGTGGCCCACCTATCGTTATATAACTGGAAAACATTGTTGTCAGGTGTCAGAGCCTTTCTCCCAACCATCTCTTGTTCTTTTTCCTTGTTATTCTCCCTTTAAACGCTACATCTCTTGCACAACCTCAGATAATTAGTAGTAGACCTAAGTTCCTCCTAAAGGTCGTTTCAGAGAAAATTATTAAACTCTTCTGGGGTTCAGGAACACTACTGAAGGTCCCCGGATCATTCTACTAGAACATCTTCTGGTTTCCTTCCCTTGAAAATCCTTTTTTTTATCTAAACGGCCATGCTAACATTTTCTGTAAAAGGCTGCACCTTCCCACCTTTCTCACATAGGCCTCTCCTACTACCCGCCTATTGGCCTGTGGAGGATAATTTATCTGTCAATTCCTGTGGGCTTTACATATTCTTATAACCATGGAAACTCTACCTTTGGGGATCTCTTTTGCAAGTATACTACTAAACCCCAAAGGGGAGTTTGTTTTTGAACATTTTCAAGTCCATTTAATTGTCCTGTTCCACACCTCTCAACATTCAACTCCTTGTCAGGAGAGATTCCATAATCAGACTGATGATGCAGTTAATAGATTTAGAATAGATGCAGGGATCATTAGTACTGGATTAAAACCCTATGGTTACCCATATTAGAGGTTATGTATCATAATGTAGAATCATTCAGGTACCCAATGGTATTTTGTATAATATCAAGACAAATATACAACTGCATCTCCAGAGAGGTAGTGGTCCACATAGGCCATGGAAAAGACTGTTTCAGGACTCTGCGAATGTCATTGACATGTTGTGTTAGAGATTGGGCTAAGAACACAAATGACCAAAGTCATTCCAGTGATTCCGGCAGCCATGTGCAGTAAGACCTTTCTGTTAATAAATGGCTCCAGATTAGTTTGCCATGTAAGACCATATAATGAGAGACTGCAGCTCTTTAATGTATTGTATAATGGTCAGTGCGGCTGTGATAAATAACACAGTTAGCCAGTTCTAGTAGGTGATTTTTTCTCACACCATAAAATCCACTGACCTGGCAGTGTGCCATTCAAGCATGCTGTCCAACCATGTCCATTAAAGGTAAGCCATATGTGCATACCTGACCATGCTGCTCTTAAGATACCTATTTTAAGTTAAACTGAACCCCCTGTTGTCAGTTTGTCCATGCAGAATTAAACAAATGCACATGTATCACATATCATATGCTCTAATATTCAATCATATATCCTTATCATGTTGGCATCAGTTAAATCGAGACACATGAATGTAGCAGGAATTTCATACCCATAAATTTGCTTCACTGACACATTACATGAATTGTTTTCTGCACCTTCAGCACATTTTCATTCACTGTATAGGATTTATGGCATGACTTAAGGTCACTCAGGATCACTCTGCTCACGAGTCTAAAAAATGTGTAGAAGAGGAGTAAAACTGTTTGTGGATTCAGGACACTTAGTTTTCAGATCCTGCTTTGAATTTCACCTAAATTTATTACTTACCTTTATAAATAATAAAAAACAAAGCTTTGCAGCTGAATGCCTATCCCTGATTCTAGAACTTGTTCTGTTCATCCCCCATCATTAGGACTTCTGCTTCTCAGAAATTAACCTGCATGGTTGTAAAGATAAAACACTCTGAGCTGCAGCCAAGGCATCCTAGGCCGGCAAGGAGACATTTGTTATGGAAAGACTCCAAAGTAGTAATTGCTTCAGAGGGCAAGCTTTAACTTAACTGATCTGCATGATTCCCATATGTGGCTGCTAAGTAAAGTTGATCCACTTTTCTTTCTGATGATGAATGATTGGTCTTTGGGCTTCCTTCCAGGTGACCTCAGGCCAGTATCCATGCCAACAGACTATAGCTGGATGGGAGAGACGAAGGAGCCCAATATGTATAAAAGGGGAAGCAGAGGTAGGTGTTCGCACTTCATACAGGATATGCCACACAAGGCACACACATCCTGAACAATATAGTTCTAATCTGCTCTTGCAAATGTAAATGTTATTTTATGTTATGAATTTATTTATTTACCTGGCTTTCCAATTTTTACATGAAAAGTTGCAGAAGTAGGTTATAAATGAGTAGTGAATAATTAGCACTCTAGAAAAGTACACATCAGTATATCTGTCAGCTGATACTATTTAATGCATTTATTATCTGCAACATATATGTATCTTAATACTAGTGCCAGAAATGGTGCACTTCTTTTCGTATGAAAACAAATTGTGACCTGTACTTTTACACTTGTTAAGGTATTCCTAAGAAATGGAATTCTTCTATTTTGAGGATTAATATGTAATATTTTAAGCAGTATGTGTTAGTGAATGTTTCTTTGTGCATATTTTCAAGCCTAGACTAAGTAACTGAATGATGGTTTGGTGTTATACTACAGGTAATGAGTTAAGGAATACAGTAATATATTTAAATTAATTATTGACTACCTGTTTTTTTTCTTGAATGTAGTAAGTTTTTTATTGGTAGTTTTACAAAAAATCAACCACAGATCTCACCCAAAGTTCATTACCCCCTAAGATAATAATACTACACCAAAGACAAAACAATTTACAAAACTCTAAGTGCCTTTTTATGATTTACTATGTGGAACTGTTACTTTAAAGAGGTGGGTAAACACTGAGTTACCAAAGCATATAAAGGATATCCTAGTAGGGAGAGCACTAACTTACTTGGTGTTTGTGGCGGGGGTCTGGTCGGTTTGGTTGCATACACTGATAGCGCATTGCTGCACCTACCACATGACAGACCATCTAGACTGGGACCTTAGTGCAGCGGGTGACACCTCAGCACCAGCTGGATTGCCAATCCTGTCACCAACCCCCAAGTTTTTCCTGTATGTTGGAGGACATGCTTGCAATTGCAGGTTAAGGGTCTTGCTCAATGCCTCAACAGAGAAGAGTCACTTCTGGCATTTACGCCATTTACGGGATTCAAACTGGCAACCTTCCAATTGCTGACACAGATCCCTAGCCTCAGAGCCACCAACCCGCCTATGACTTACTTAGTGCCAGTCAAAATAGAAGACTGCTGACATGTTATGCTTATTCCATGAATAAATCTTCAAATGTCAAATCAGTGTGTAGTATAAAATAGATAGATGCAATAATTTAATCGTTAAGTTCATTAATTATTGCAAAAACAAATAAAATGACTTTTTAACATTATTTTGTTCTTTGCTCATCAATGACACCATTAAAAATGAGCCAATAAAAGGTTTGTACGTTGTTACATTGTTAACCAACACTTCAGCAGTATACCCACAGCAAAGCAAACATACATCCAGCCTGAATTAAAAAATAAAATTCAGAAATGCAGATTGTCCCCAAGATGTTATGGTGATTGTGCCGACATTGTGGTGTACTGGTTCTTCTTAGCTTCAGGAGGCTGGTGTCAAACTCTATCATTGTCATAGTTTACATCTTTTCTTGGAGTATTTTGTGTGGCTTTGCTTGCCACATTCGACTAAGAGCGAGCAAGTGAATAAGTGAGTACGAGTGTATGTGCCCAGAGATGGACTGGCACTGGCACCCTATTCAGGGTTGGTTTCTAGAGTAGTCAGGCACTATTCTGACTTTCTATGACTTTGAATTGGAATAAGTTAGTATAGAAGATAAGGGAATGGATGGTTGGATGAAGTTTGTGGTTAACTGTCAAATGGAATGCTTTTTATATTTTTTTCATGAGCTTTTCTTCAGCTTAAAAAATAATCTTTACTTCTATTCTGATATTTTCCTATCTAAAGAATCCATTTGTGTTATTTATTGTACCATCCTCAGTTACACTTCCTTCATGCACTTGGAGTGTGAGTTGAAGACATCATTAAGAGCTAAGGTTGCTCCTCGTAGGCCCCCCACTATCCAATTTTGCAAACTTTCTATCAATTATGTGTGATTCTGTCTTTATTATTTTGGTATTTGATCCATGCTTAAAGTAAGAAAGACTTTGAATTTTGATTTTTCATTACAGGTTGTGACAGTTGATTCTTCTCTACTGGTTTTTTGTTTTTTTTTACCTTGTTATTCTCCCAGTCCATCCATTCAAATCTCTTAATCTTCTCTATTTTAAATGGATGGCTGAATGCACTGACTAATATTGCAGAAACATTTTAATTAGCACAAACAAGTTTTTCTTCAACATAACTTTAAAAAGCTTTGCTAGTACTGTAATGAGTGCAGAGTGGCCATTTTAACACATCTCCACAAAATTCTTTATTTAGTCTTTTTCATTTTTCTTGGTGTCAACAAGCAAGATTATTCAATACTACCACAATCCTAATCTTCCATAAATAACTTATTTGAACACAATGTCTGTCTACTTAGAGAGAGAGAGGTTAGGAGAACACGCTGATACAGCCATGCCACGGGTGAGACCTCAGCACCACACTAGTTCAGATGGAATGAGTGAGATTTTTAATGGTGGCTGGAGTGCCAATTCTGCCACCAAGTCCCAGGTTTTCCCTGCAGGTTGGATGGCCTCCATGCAGGGCTGGATGCAGATTAACGTCATGCCCAGGACAGAGCAATTGCAGGTTAAGGGCCTTGCTCAAGGGCCCAACGAAGTAGAGTCACTTTTGACGTTTACAAGATTCAAACTGGCAACCTTCCGATTGTCAGTGCAGATCCCTACCTCAGAGTCACTCTGCTGTCTACTTAACAGCCTCATTAATCCAAGTAATCCTAAAAGAATTACAATGGTAATCCACCCAACCAGCACAGAAAGCCAAGCATTCACAATTGAGATGTTAGTCAACAGGCTTCAGTGAATCCTTGGAATACTGTACTTCTTGTTGTTGGCAAGGATGTGTGTTCTAGTGGATACTTTGTGAACAAAAAGATGACCAGGAAATGGAGGTAGCAGAAGGAGCTGGCAAACTTATACAAACTTACTTAAAGAAAGCCAAAACAAAACAAAAGGCAAAGTCAAATAAATAAGTAATATGTCCTAAGACAAACTAGAATTCTTTCCAATAATTATCATTAATGTTATTTGTTTTTAGAATTTATCCAGTGCTCGACTGACAAGCTGCTGTGCACCACCCTCATGTAAATGAAGAATGATAACCCAATGCGTAACATGTCTTCAGTGTCTTGTGGCCGATAATGGGCATAGTGACCATAAAAATATGGGCACAGTCATAAAAAACAAACACAAAATAATGTCAGACAGAAAACAAAATGGCACTGTCGTGACATCAGCAAACAAATCAATGCAACAAATGATCACTGAAATAATCTAGTCAAAAGTCCAAAAATGAAAGGCGATACATCTGAGGATGTATCAGGCTTCATCTTACTAGAGTATACCGTTTATTGAATCTTTAATTTTTTGCCATTATGATGTAAAGGATTTCATGTCTCAGTGCAAAAATCAGAGTTCCCAATTTTTACCATAAATTCTTGACTCTTAGGTAATTTACTTAACGGGCACACCGAGGGGCCACTTCAATAACTATACCTGCCCTGTCCATGAAATTGACTTTGCAGTCAGGAACAGTGAACTTAAAAGGAAGTAAACATATAGACATTACAGATCACATGTTTGAGCAATTCAGAGCGAGAATAGTCACTTTCAGGGTCCTTTATCATCAATGATGCAACTCAATCATACGAAGCAAAATGTGCAGGTACTTCAGATCTTTTTCTTTTAAAACACATATTGCTGGCAGTAGACACATTTCACCTATGACCTGATTCCCAAAATGGATAGATAAGTGGCTTCATTAGCTGAGAGATCAGCAAAATGGTAAAAAATATATACAAGTAGCTTTGTAAAGATGACGATTAAATCATGTAAGCCATGCCTCTCTCCTTTTTCTTTTAATATTATTATTCTTATTTTCTGAATTATATATACACCTTTCATTTTTATAATTCAAGTAATGATAAAGAAAAGGACAAACTAATTGCAATAATAATAAAAATGTAAGAAAAGCAGGATTCTCTACTTGTAATGCTGCTGATGCTAAATAATAATTATTCAAGGAGAAATCAAACTCATGAAAATTTAATATAATATTACTGTGTAACCTAAAATAGTTTATAACAGTTACCTTATTTTCTAGTTAGTACTGTTTTTTTATTATTTTTTTCTTGGCCTTGCTGTGCTCTACATATCAATAGACTGTCATAAAAAATTTTTTTTAGTGATATCTGACTTTATATTTCTAATTCCTTTTTCTGAGACCCTTCAAATAAACTGAATCATACACTATGTTACATTCATGGATAGAAATGTATTGAAGTAATGAATTTCTCTAATTAGGCTAGAACAGTTGCACTGTCAACATGATCTATTAAAAAAAAAAGTTGTGTCAGCCTGTGCGCTTTTTCCTCTTTTAGTATGTCGAGAGAAATGGAAAGTGACCTGCCAGCAGGAGAAATGTTACAGAAAGCCAAGTAGTCCCCAAGGAGCATGCGGGTAAAATGACAGGTAGTTTGGAGGAAAAAAACATAAACAGTGAAGCTGACCAACAATTCAGGCACATTTTTCTGTTCTGGTTGTCAAAAAGCTTTTCTGCTGTCAGTCAAATCTTTGACAGTGGACTAAAATGATTTGATTTATTTGAAGTACTTACGAAAGAATTTTGCATATGTAAAAATAAGTCTGCATGGTGCTTGGGTTATTGGAATTTGCACAGCTATCGATTCCTCCGTACAGCCTTTAAAACTTAAATGTCACCAAGGATCTTCCCTACTCCATTTTACCACTGCATTCAGTTTGATGTGGGCTTTCCATTATCTTTCATAATTCAGACCTTGACCACCCATTAGCTTTCCTGTCTCTTTCTTCAATGACACCGGCTACTGACAATCTACAATCTTTCCTTTCCGATTCTCTGCCACATTTGTTACCAGCTGTCCTTCATCTGTCTTACTTCCAGATCACTGTAAAATGACCAACTGTCAGTTGCTCTCTCATTCCCCTCCTTCACATTTTACATCTATAAGTATTCAGACCAATTCATGTTCTTCACACAATTTAATTTTAAATGGATACATTTGTCATTTTTACCCATCAATCTACATTCAATGACCCATAATGAAAATGAAAATATGTTTTAAAAAGGTTTGCAAATTTTTTAAAATCAAAAAGTGAAATTTCTCATTCATATAAGTACTCAGGCCCTTATTTCAGTGCTTTGGTAGAAATTGCAGCTTTGTGTTTTCTTGGGTAAGCCTATACAAACTGTGCACACTTGAATTTGGGCAGTTTATCTCACACTTGATGCCAAACACATACGTTTTTCACTCCCCAGCCACACTAGATACGACCAGCCATCAGTTTCTTTTGCACACTTTCTGACCACATTTGATATTAACTATCAATAATCCTCCCCGTCACACTCGATGACCACACTAGATACCAATCACTGATTGGTTTCTCTATCTTACTCTGTAACACTAATATTTACTGTCTAATCTTTTCCCTTTTTAATCTTTAATAAAACTCTGTACCAAGTAACCATCATCAATCAGCTTCCCTGTTTCACTCCCCTAACCACATTTAATACTGACTGTCCATCATCTTCCTCGTCACTCTCTGTCTGCCCTTGATTCTAACCACCAGTTTGTGTTCTCTATTTTTTATACTGAACAGCTCTCAGCAGACATCACACTCCATCCTCCACATGTGACTTTGACTATTTATTAGCTGATCTGTCTCACTCCACCACTTCATAGTGAGCTTTCACTCGCTGACTACAGTCTACAGTATACCACTTACTTATTAGTGGTCTTATCTCATTTCCACACTTTAATTTATACTAACCGCCCATGATCCTTCCTGTCTAAATTCTTTACCCCACCTTAAACTGCCCACTGCTCAGTGTCTTTCTTTCACTTCCTGACCATAACCAACATCGGCTCCTCCTGACAGTGTTCACTTCTTTTGAGATCACCAGCTGTTCTAGCCTAGAATAAAAGAAGCAGGCTTTTATCTGTCAAACACTTTTTCATGACATCTCCGCTCTGCATGTTGTCTCCTTTCTCTACTGTCATGCAATGCTCCTCTTCTCTCCCTCTTCCCTGATGTCCTACTGCAGCTCAGAGGGCTGAATTACACTCCCTCTTCTTCTTCTGGTTTCTGTAGATTCATCACTCTCATAGTCATCCTCATTCAGTCTTTTCAATTACTCGACCTGCTTTGTCTGTGTTGTTTTTCTTTTTGTTACCCACACACATATACTATACTTTCTGAGAAGGTTGGCATCCTTCAACATCTGCAGTAAGATGCTGCAGATGTTCTACCAGACGGTTGTGGCGAGTGCCCTCTTCTACGCGGTGGTGTGCTGGGGTGGCAGCATAAAGATGAAAGACGCCTCACGCCTGGACAAACTTGTTAAGAAGGCAGGCTCCATTGTAGGATTAAAGTTGGACAGTTTAACATCTGTGGCAGAGCGACGGGCACTAAGCAAACTCCTGTCAATCATGAAGAATCCACTGCATCCACTTAACAGTGTCATCTCCAGACAGAGGAGTAGCTTCAGTGACAGACTTTTGTCACTGTCCTGTTCCACTGACAGACTGAGGAGATCGTTCCTCCCCCACACTATGCGACTCTTCAATTCCACCCGGGGGAGTAAATGCGAACATTAATTTTATTTTAATTCTTTTCATTTTTATTACTATTTAATTTAATATTGTTTCTTTGTATCAGTATACTGCTGCTGGATTATGTGAATTTCCCCTTGGGATTAATAAAGTATCTATCTATCTATCTATCTATCTGTCTATCTATCTATCTACAGTATCAAGTATACAACGTAGGAGGGCGTTATCCATAACAATAAAAAAGACAGGGTTTCATAATCACCAATTTGAATATTGTTGGCATCTATAGTAATAACAAAAACATTGTGTTACTTTTTAAGGTGTACTTTTAACCTGTTTTTGTTTTTCTTTTACTCTTTTATTTCAAAGTAGAGTCTGAATCCTGTGTGTATGTAGGATATGTCAAATGTTTATTATTCTAATGATAATATTTTTTCCCTGAGCCCCTTCAGGAGTGTCATTTTTTGAAATATGATATACAGTATAAGGGTATTGTGGGAAAGGATATGAGTTTGTCATCTACTGGGAGTTGCATTTATTTGGAGAAAGCATGGAAAAATCCACAAGGGCGCAAATCTGAGAGACAGTAAAGTTTCAATCCCTAGTCATTAAATTTCCATTTATTATGTATGGCTCAATCAATAACATTTTAGAATAAGCATTTAAATTGAGGAAGCAGGTTCTCCCCGCTCTTTTACTCCATTTATCTTTATTAATTTATTAATTTATCTTTTTACTTATTTTTACTAGCATAAAGTTTTACATTGTTGGCCCAGCTGTCTTTCTCAGGGGTGGGGGTTGATTTGTTCTGAACCTTTTTATTTTTGTAAAACTTGAGTTATTTGTATGGAATGTTATTTGACTTTAATAAAATCAATAAGATAATAATAAAATAATAATTATATATGGCTCATGTTTTCATTGTTACTTTTTTGAACAAATTGTTTAGCAAAGTTAAAATAAGCAAGTCAATATATCTTTTATATTTCAGCCAGGGTTCCTCCCATGGCTTGGGTTCAGATGGTCACATTTGTGTTTATTTTGTTTATCATTTATGTTAACAATGTTGGTTATTTATGTTTAAGCACCTTTACTATGTGCCATGTGTTTTGTGAATGGTCCCCCAAGAGTGGGACACTCAAAGGACTGCTCTCAACACGATAAAGGCTGAGGAAAACCCACAGTCTCTTGTGGTTTATTGTGAATGTGCTCATGGTATGGCGAGTTCTCTAGTGATTCTTATTATTGTGTTTTGTTTTATGGTTTACTGGACTTGGAATGCTTGCTTTGTTTTTTGATAATTCTTGGATTTTGTATTGGGATATTGTTTGCCTTGGTTTGCCCTTGTTGTTTCAGGCAACTACTTTGGCCACTTGTGCTCCTTGGACCTAATTTTTTTGACACAGTGTGTTTTTCTAAAAATATTTATAAAGGTTCTAAGTTACCCTTTGTATGACTAGCTGGACTTTGATAGCTATTCCCCATCTAGTGGGAATTTTGAGTAGTTTTGGAATTTACATGCTTGGGAGTTCTTTGGTTCATAAGAAATATGTAACTTCTACCAAAGCTGTGAGTTCAGTGTTGTAGCATACCCTGAAGGTGTGTTCCCCTTTTTACTTTCCCATTACATGAGTGCTCTATATATTAGTTGATGTTGCTCAGTACCATAGCAAGATAGCCTGGGTCTGATACCAGAAGTATTTTAAAAGAAGGACTTGGGTTATGGGTGGACTCCAAGACAGCACCTGGTAAGAAGAATATTCTGTCATAGATGAACAGACCAGAGGACTCAGGTGCAAATGGTACATACGCACATAAATGTTGCGTCCACCCATTTCCACACTCACTTCAAGATGTACAAAAACTAAACTTGGCATAGATCCACAACATTTTTACAGTAGCCTCACACTGTGTGGGTGCAAGTTTCTGCTCGGTTTTCCAAGCAGATGGCGCCTAGCATAAAAAAAGCTACTGTTTCTGTGTAGTGTCCCTTTCTTTTTTAGATTTGCATCCACGATGCAAGATTTATCATAGACACCGAAATTAATTGCATATCATTAAAAATTTTATTCACTTGATTATAATCATTCTGTAGCAATATACTGGTGCCCAGAACGGAAAAACTATTCCAACTACCATAACTACTTCAGTGTTGTTAGAAGACATCACAAATGGAAGAATTAGAAGAGATATTTATAGATGGTAATGATGACTGGCTTAGACGTAGATTTTCGATTTCCAAGTGCTATCCTCTTGAAGCTGTGTGCTGAAATGGTGCCGGCTTTACAAATGTCAGACTTTGAGAAATTTTGCTCGATTTGCTCCTTTACAAGTTCTGCCCACCCTCAGGTTTTTAGCCACAGGAGCTTTTTAATGTGAACTTACTGACCGATTGGGTATTTCAAAAATTATCATTGAGTTTTGCCATGCCAGTTATATGGGATGGAATTATCCACTAGTAATCCAGAAAAATAAGGTTTTCTAACACCGTGGTTGAACTGGAATACATCAAAGCTCAATTCACAGTAACGTCTGGTTTTCCAAATGTAATTGGAGTGGTCAACTGCACACACATTGCTATTGCAACTGCGCTGGACAAGTTACATCAGCCAGGGATGAAACACTGAAAGAATGAGTTGGCATTGCAGGAAAGCCTATAAAAATGGCAAATCTATACAATCATCGGTGCTTTTTCCAACTTGTGCGGCAAAAGGCAAACAGAACTTTTATGGAGAGCGAGTCACCTCAAACAGCCATGTAAAGAGCAGAGAATGGATCAGTTGTGGTCTCAGTGCAGACACCACACTATAAAGGCGCCTTCAGAGAATGAATTTGCTTATGTACAAAGCATTTCCACTCTATTAATGTGCTGCTCTTCAGTCCACAGAAAGTGTGTTGCGTTGTGTAAGCATGTAGCATGCGGTATGATGTGGCACACAATCATGCCTTGCCCATGCCTGAAAAGATGTAATGATGAACCTGACCTTGACCCACCAAATGATCAAATCGGACAGCATTACAACTTCATTTGAATGTAATTAGCAGAAAGTAAAAACAAGTGATCAGATGCAGCATATATTTTTTAACCAATTTATTTAAGTTGTGGTCAGTATCACATATTACAGCCCTTATATTCCTTAGTTCATTGGCCACATCTCTTACAGCAACCACTACTGCATTCTTTGACTCCAGAACAGCATCCATCAGCACACAGCCAGATGATTGCCCAGCGGATTCTGAAGCAGATGTGTTTGCAGCCACCGCCCGAAGGCATGTACTTATGTGTTAAAACTCACGCTGATTGGGATTTATAAAGGGGAAAGTGTGTGAAACTTTGCTTATGCACAGTTTTATGCATCTGAATTTTTTGTGTGTATGCACATTTCCACTTTTTTCCATGCACCATGTCTTAGTGTGAATTCTACGCATGTCATTATATATGAGGCCCAAGGTGTTGAACCCAGGACCATGATGAATATACATCATATTTAATAAACAAACTAAACAGGTAGGCATAACAGAATATGTCGCAGACAATTCACTGTGCATAACATGCTTAAAAATTATACCATATACTTATATTAATTAAATATCTTTCAAGGTAATGATACTGGGAAACTCATTTGTTCTGTTTTTAACTGATTTTCTGTGGTTACTATAAGTACAGAAAATGACAATGAAATTTTTGCAAACAAAACATACAAAACTGTGGATTGAACATCATTAAATTATCATAATACTAGCTGTACCCTCATGTTGCACCCACATGGTAATGAAAATGAACAAACTTTAAAAATCAATAGACGTTGGCACTATATTTGATCATGTTCAGCTCTGACGGGAGAGTGTTCCCCGCGTGGGGAGAAAAGTACATGGCCGTAATATCTGTGGCAATCAGCAGCTACCCTCTAAAACACATGGAGCTCTGATCTCGCTCTCAAAAACGTCAAACGTTACTCCTTATCAATCTGTAGATGATAATGTCTGTTGAACAAACAGGTATCACTAGCTAAGTGGAGGCAAGGTGCACTCCAACACGTGGTGAGACGTAGTCCAACTCGAACAGAGGCTGGTGAGTGAATGAGGAAGGCCCCGCCCCCCCTGCTCTCAGCCCACAGCCACTCTCTTGGATTTGCATAAACACATCAGTACTGCAAGCGGACTATGGTACTTAGCGCGATGAGAGAAGTCGCAATATCAACTGGAAAGTTCAAGCAAATTATAGAAACCAACCAGATCAAAATCTGTTAAGTAATTCTCTCGTGAAAAGTGGACAGACAAAACACGCTTGGAACATGAAATTTTTAAAACCATTTCTTAGCGAGCACCTATGGGCCAAGGGTAACCTACATTTCAAACTTCAAGTCCTCATGGTTTGGGAGATTTCGTGATGAGTGAGTCAGAGGTATTTGGCTTTTATACAGTATATATAGATTAATATAAAATCAAAACAAAATGGGTCAAAAAGGCGAAACATGCATGAAATCCCTATTAAATAATCAGACTGCATGAAAATCATAACAGCCACCATCTTAGTGTGGAACAACAAGCAGTCCTTCTAAGGAGAGCAAGCTACTTAAAAAAGCAATAAATTGAGATAGAATTTGTTTAGTGATCATGGGCTAGAACCATGTTTTTACTACCACATCAGTTCTAAAATAATCAATACATTTTTAAGCATGTTGGAATGAACATAGACAATTAACAGTTCTAAATAAATACTCTTAGAAACTTCATACCTTCACCAAAAGTTATTCTCACAACCCTGTGGCAAGTGCTGAGAATAGTGGGGCTCAAATTGACTCTAAGTGGGGGAAACAATTGTTTTCAAGAAATTGTGACAGCTTACATTTTGCTTTTTTTCCTATTCTGCTGCTTGACTATTGCCATCTGTTATCTAAAGGAGGTCAAAAGTATTTATAAATAAGATAGTGATAATTGAAAATATGGTACTAAAAGATGTGCATTCAAAAATGAAAACCTTTTCCAACCTGCTTAATACTTTTGGGATTAGTGGGAGTCAGATCCCATCCTGGAATCATTGGGCAGAAAGTAGGATTTACTCTTCACTGTCATACAGGGCCAAGGTAGAATCACCAACTACCCTAATATGTCTTTATTTGGGATGTGGAAGGAAAACCAGCATTCCAGGAGAAAACAATAAGATAAGTATGTGAATTTACATAGCAGCATGTTGCTGTCAAGGATGGACTGGAGTTTGCAGGTCAGGTCTATTGGTGAATTTAAATTATATGTACATGCATGAGTTCTGAATCTTACCTAGGATAAACTCCTGCCTTGACCCTGTTGAGACCAAGATGGGCACTCCTCTACTGAAAGAAACTATTTCAGAAAATGGATGGATGAATATACTGCTATATACAGTATATGTGTAGGTTTTGTTCGGTGTAAATATTTGGGCTGTGCAGAGGGCAAATTTAGAATTTTAAAAAGTGTTGTACAACAGTAAATGCCACTGCTATTAGTTGTATTAAACAAGAACTGCTTTAAGCAAGAAAAGTGATTGCTGATGTGAGTGAACTGCCTTTATGGAATCATCTTTTAAGGACCCATGTTATTACACGCATTGATTTTCCTGATGACTACTATTAGGCCGAAAGCCTTAACATGTATTTATCTCTGTCTTTTCTTCTTGTCTGTTTTACGAGTTTCCATGTATGCTGAAAACAGCTCTGCCTGACTATTCATTTAGTAGTTGTATTTATATTCTGTGCATCATAACCAACATATCCTTTGAGCAATTCACAAAAGATGAACTCCAGCTTTATCTTCTTTCATGATTTTTCAATAATCAGTACACTGAACATACTCCTCCCTGAAAATGGCACAGTGACAGAACTTCATTTCAACAATGAGGTCAGTTTGTAGTGGATTGGTGGCAATTTCTGTTCCTATTAGAGATTTCACTTAGCATTTTAGGCTAACAGCCATATTAAAAATCATCAATTTAGGCTAACAGCCATCTTAAATGGAATTTATTAGTCAATTGGGGTGCATGAGGAGGCATGAATTTGCTTTGAGAACCAGGATTTGTTGAATTTCATTTGACTTCATTTGAATAGGTTGCCCTGCGGTGGGTTGGCACCCTGCCCAGGATTGGTTCCTGCCTTGTGCCCTGTGTTGGCTGGGATTGGCTCCAGCAGACCCCCGTGACCCTGTATTCGGATTCAGCGGGTTAGAGAATGGGTGGGTGGATGGATGGAATAGGTTGCCAAGTTTTAAAGAGAGTCCAAAAGAATATAATGTTGTCACAAGCAGTATTTGTATGAAATCATCTCCAAGACAGTAGTCAGCATCACATGGCTACAAGTGAAACAGGGCTTTGTGACAGTTTGATAGACGAGGCGGTCACACGCTGATGCGCCACATGGCTTTCTGCATTTGTATCTCCTTGTCTAACATAAGGCTTTGGAGTGTCATCGTGATGATACCAGTCATTTTACTCCAACCCCTTTTATAAATCTTTTAAAACATGTTGCTCCCAATCAGAAGCCACTTCACAAGTAATTACATCGGTGGGGCGACATTTCTAAAGACATTTACTCTGCTTTCTGCACTGTGGCTGTCAAGATTTCAAGGATTAGCTCATGTTGTTATTTTTCCAAAATAAACCACTTGAAGCAAAACAGACCAAAGTCCACATTCAAGTTTTCATTTTCAAGGTCTTTAATCAATTGTACTTCATGAATCTGGTGCTTTAAAATGAAGAAAAATAGAAATAAAAGCATCGAATTGTAGTTATTTTTATTTTGTATGTTTTATTATTCATAAAATAAAAACCAGTTTCTGTTCATTGACACGTTGTCCAGTTTTTGATGGCAGGTGTCGAGATCCTCCCAGCAGCATTAGCACAAGACAGGAACCATCCCTGGATGGGAAGCCAGATCACAAAAGGCACGTGCACTCATACACTCACAGTTAACTCGCACCAAGCCATTTTAGAGTTGTCAGTCAGCCTTACATACATCATACTGTACATACATTGGGGTGGAGTGGTGGCTCTGAGCCTAGGGAACTGCACTGGCAATCGGAAGGTTGCTGGTTTGAATCCCGTAAATGCCAAAAGGGACTCTGCTCTGTTAAGCCCTTGAGCAAGGCCTGTCCCGGGTATGACATTAATCTGCATCCAGCCCTGCATGTAAGGCCCTCCAACCTGCAGGGAAAAACCTGTGGGGTTGGTGGCAGAACTGGCCCTCCAGCCACCAAAAAAACCTCACACTGTTCCACTCCATCTGAACTAGTGTGGTGCTGAGGTGTCACCCATTGCATGGCTGCACTTGGGTCCTAATCTGGGATCCTGAGTTGGTTTGTCATGTGGTGGGTGCGGCAATGCGCTGTATCAGTGCGTGCTCTTAACCTCTCTTTTACATACATCTTTGGGCAGCTGAAAAAATAAAAAATAAATAAATAAACACAGAAACATGAAGAGAACATGCAAACCGTGCCAGTATATGAATCACTTGGACTTTGGAGCTTTGAGGCAGCAACACTAACCACTGTTCCTCAGATAAATCCCATTCAAATATACATGTAAAACTGAGCAGTCACTATACGCATAAAGCCTTACCCTCTTTAATAAAACCCCTGTGTGTGTCCAGGTGTCCGTGTGTGTGTGTCTTTTGGTGAAGTGCGCATGCGCGAGGCTCGGTGCGACATGCACGACCGGCATCGTGGACGCACACACACTGGAAGCTGGGCACACAGTGAATGGCGTAGCCGTGGCCGCGCATGATAAGCAAATAAAGGACAGCATTGTTGGGGAGAGTGCTGATTGGGTAGTCATGGCCGCGCACATAAAATCAATTGCTGGGGAGACGCCACACATACTGCCCCGTGCATGTTTACTAACTAACTATCTACTAACAACATGCCACCCAAAATGAAAGGACACATCAAGTAGGGCAAAAGACACAGACACTCAAATCGTATATAAGCAACATCTCCTGGAAGAACGGTCAGTTCAGCAAATAAACATCAACAAAAGAAAGGCTGAAAGACAAAGAAAAATACGAGCAAATAGATCGATTGTAAAAAAGAAAATGAGCGTCAGAATATTCCCCGTATTGATTTGGCTCTATCCTCTACTAATTTACCCTTTACCATAAGAAGGCGACAATTTCCAGTTACATTAGCCTTTGCCATAACAATTAATAAAGCTCAAGGGCAAACCTTAGAAAAAAGTTGCCATTTACTTGCCAGAACCATTATTCAGCCACTGTCAGTTATATGTTGCATTATCAAGAGTTAGAAATTTTACAGATGTTGCTGTCAACGTTGTAGATGGTCCTGAACAAGAGTGTTTACAAAAAATGTTGTCTATAATAAATTGAAAAATTTCCTGAGGTAAAAAAATAAAAACATTTTCCTAAATATCTTCTTCAGATATTGTGTATTACAGATTGTTATAAAGTTTTACACTAAGGCAATATTAATTATACTTACTGTATTGTCATATACGTTTCTATTTTATTTTTAATATTATTTTACTTTAGGCTTCTTTCAAAAATATTTTTAACAAACAAAAATTAAGACAACAAACAGAATGAGGTCAAGGTCCTTTGCCATTTAATATAGACTGTTTCTACTAATGTTTATACAATACTGTTCTAGCGCCCGTTATTGTGACAGGCTTAATGTCTAGCTATATATATTCTGATTTTCCTTATTTTTTAGGTGTTTCATTTATCCTTCCTTTCATTATCAGCATTACTTAATCAAATTCAGGGTCAAAGCCTATATCCACGGCATTGTGTATATTATAATTTAATATTCCTTCTATATTTAAACAGACTCACTCAAGCAAGCTGTGTAACAAGCTGAATAACCTGATTGCTTTATTTAACACACTACGTCTTATAATAAGTCCTTTTGGCAGACCTTCCAGGCAGTGTGCCCTTGTCGCTACAACACTGGCTGCTGGTTTAATTCCCTCCTCTGGCCCATTGTGAGACCTTAAGCAAACTATTACTAGTGCTCCTTCTATCAAAAATACAAATAGTTGGAGTTGTAATAAAATGTATGCACTCGTAAAGTATCTTGGGATAGTACTCACTTGAGAAAAAGCACTATTTAAAATACAGTTTGCATTTTCTATAAAAAACACCATTAGCTTCACACAAAAAACTGCTTGCCATTTATGTCCTTTTTTCACATTTGGAGAAGAGAGCTGCTTTACTCTGCTCTGTAGTTCACTCTCTGGGTGGCTGATAAAGTAGAAAATGACTTTATTTTTTAACAAGCACATTCAAACCTTCCATCACACACACACACACACACACATATCACTTTCAAAGCATTTTTTCCATCACTCTTTGGCTTAGTTATTTTTTTTGCATACCCACACAAAGTTACACTTCCTGTTGCTGTGTTGGGGTCAATGACTTCATATCTGATAACTACATTTTCTGCTATTTACTACCCAAATAGGTATTAAAGAATTTAAAAGAAATAAAAAAAAGAAAGATTCAAGAACAGGATTTTTATCCAGCCCTGCAAATAAGCAGCAGCCATTCTAGATCGACTTTATTAATATGTATTATAATACTTATAATGCACATTATTTTAGCCAAACACAATTCCAGCTAATGTTTAGAAGCCATTCATGGAACACTAAAAATAGGATTATAGTAAAAAGAATTAAAATGAAAAAAAAAAAATACTCAAAATCTAACAAGTCTAGGAAAGTAAACAACATACATCAATTAATACAACTGCTTCTTCAATTTTAGGCACCCAGCAGTATGAACACTTGATAGGATGTCAGTCCAACACGGGAGCATTGCCACAAACGCCCAGGCTCACTTTTACTCGTACAGATCAACCTAAATGGGAGGAATACCTGGAGGAATATCCACATGAACACATGGAGAACATTACATTTTAAAGAGAAGAACTGCATGGCAGCAGAGTTGTTAGTGTTCCTCCTGCTGCCCCATGGATCGTGGATTCAATTCACGCACCCATTTGTTGCTTGGGTAAACTGCACATTCTTCTCAATGAATTTTTGTTCAGGCAGTTCAGTTTTCCTCACATACAGTATTCCAAATATATTCTTAGAGTAACTTGCAATTCAAAACTGGTCTTGTGTGAGTGTAAATGTGGGTATGGACATAATGGGTCCATGAAGTAGGCTTCAGACCCAGTGACCCTGAACTGGTTTAAGCAGCTTTGAGGATGGTATATTATGTAGGCAGACATTGGCTGAGTCAGGAACCTAACTGAGGTCAGTGGAGCTGTCTGGCAACTGTGCCATCATGCCACCACAAATTACAAACTGTGAAGTTTAACTCATAGCATACACAAGATACCGTATCTTACCCATTTCAACTATCACCTCTTATCTTGTGATTTAAGAGCTTGGTGCTACACATAATTTATCATTTAAGTTTTGTTTTGTTACTTAGCATGTATTATTATGTTTTGCTACTTTTACCAACACCATTTTTATTATAGCAACAGCCATACTGTCATTAACCAGTTATCATCACGTGACTACCAGAAGTTACATTATGTGATGTCATTCTGCTATCCAAAATTTTACGTATTTTGTGGAAGCTTTGTTGTGGCTTTAACTATTTAAAAATCACCTTAGAGGCTCAGGACTTTGTGTCTTTAGTGACTACCCTGCTTGGTTTTTCATCTCCTGGCCCTTATGTAACTTTTTTGCCACCTTCTTCGTCTTCACAGAGCACATGACGGGTCTGCCCAGATTTACATTTCTAGAGGATCAGTCTGAACCGGCACCTGGGCATATCCCTGACATACTCCTAGGCTTGCTGAAAAATACAACCAATCCAGCATTTCCTGGTCTGTCCATAGTCTCCACCAAGTGTGCATCCCCATTAAATAACCATCCACCTTACCTAGCATCTTTTAATCGTGGGGAGAAGCTGCTTTGTGCTGAGGTTGTACTAGGTTGGTGGTTTTTAACACTAGAATTACCAAAGCCTATGAAAAAACTCATAATTCCATCCCACCTTAAATCCCTTCACACCTCTCCGTCAGCGTCTTTTGTCTTGTAAATGTGTCAATAAGCACAAGCAGCCTGATATCCCATCTCACCCACCAATGCAGAAACGGCACATCGTTCTCCCAGCTCATGCCTTGATTATCTTGGAGTGAAGTTTTAGAGGGGAAATAATAGATTGTTATTTGGAACACATGCATTCCATGTGTGTTCCATTTCTACAATAATCTGTGTAACACATCGTTAAAACAGAAATGTTTTTCATGTTTTAGTAATAAATGACAAAATGTAGACATGAAGCATATAATGCGTGAAGCCTGAAGTCCAAAAAGGGGAGTCCTGGGGACCCTATCTGGCAGTATGCTTTCATTTTAACCAGTTTCTTAATTAGAACCAGTTTATTTCCTACTAAATCAATTTGTTTTTTTGGGCTTAGTTTTAGTTAACTCACTTATTACCGTTCAGAACCCTTAATTGCCTATTTTAGTTTTTAAACAGCTGCATTGAGGTTTTAATTGTTCCCTGTTTTCTTAACTAGCCATGAGTTAATAATGAGGTGCAAATGACAGAGGAACCACCAGCTCTCCAGCTAACGTGCTTCCCTTTAAACCTGTTATACATGAAGTACCTGTGTTAATAAAGTGTTTTAAAATAAATGAGAGCGAAGGGAAGGACCAAGAGGTACGAATCTACTCAGGACCACAAAACATATGGATATTGCTCTCAGGAAACAAAAAATCTACAATGTGATAAAGATTTGTCTTAGGGGAGTGAAAACATTAACAAGCCATATAATTCAATTCCAAGTTTCATTATCTGCTAGGCCTGGCTTCTAACTGATTGGAATGAAAACCTGCAGCCACTGTGGCACTCAAGGACCATAATTGAGTACCCCTGTTCTGCTAGATCAGGGGTGTCGAACTCCAGGCCTGGAGGGCCGTAGTGGCTGCAGGTTTTCATTCTAACCCTTTTTCCAATCAGTGACCAGTTTTCACTGCTAATTAACTTATGTTTCACTTCATTTTAATAGCTCTGTTTTTAAGGATTTGGTTCTCTCAATTGATTCTTTTTTCATTAAATGACAGCCAAACAGACACAAGATATGAAACAAGCCAACAGATGACCAGCTAAATTGGGGCTGCAAATTCCAACCAATTTCACTCCAATCACTTTCTTAATGAGAAGCCCATTCTTGCTGTTAATTACACTCATTATTTAATTCCATGGCTTGTTGCTGCTCTCATTCTGCCATAGCATCGTCAGAATGTTTTGGTGACCTGAGAGATTAGCCTTACTGAGACCTTCACGTTTCTTTGTTTTCAGATATTCTGTGATGGGCACAGGTGAGCTGATCATGTGGCGGCTTGTTTTGTTTCTTATTATTATTTTGGCTGCTAATTAAGGAAAAAAGAAACCACAAAGGAGTCAAGTTAATTAAAATTAAGGCAAAAGAAGTTAATTAGCAGCAAAAACTGGTCACTAATGAAGACGATGGTTAAAATGAAATCCTGCAGCCACTGTGGCCCTCTAGGACTGGAGTTTGACATCCGTGTGCTAGATCAATGATTTTCAAACTCAGACATGTGAACCCCATGTGGCAGCAGGTCTTTGTTCCAAATAACTTCTGTTTTTGACTGGACTCCAAGCTTCATAAACTAAGCTGTTATTTCCAAATTTTACATTTTGGGGTCAGTTACATAGAAATTATATAACTAAGTAAATTTTTATTAGAACATAGAAAGCATGTATGTGTTGAATCTTAAAGAGAGACTTCAACAGCATACAGACTTGGGCAGATTTGTGGAATGTAAGTAAATATAAAATATTACATGTAGGAAGTAAAAATGTGAGGTTTGAATACACAATGGGATGTTTTAAATTGAAAGTACATCTAATGAGAAGGAGTTGTAGTGAACTCAACACTATCAACTACTGGCAGTGTTCAGAAGCCATTAAGAAGGCTAACAGAATGTGAGGTTATATAGCACCTTGATGTGTGGAGCACAAGTCCAAGCAGGTTATGCTCAAGCTTTGTAATGTACTGGTGAGGCCTCATCTGGACTACTGTGTGCAGTTTTGGTATCCAGGCTACAAAAAGGACATAGCAGCACCAGAAAAGGTCCAGAGAAGAGCAACTAGGCTGATTCCAGGGCTACAGGGGTTTAATTATGAGGAAAGATTAAAAGAGCTGAGTGTTTTCAGTTTAAACAAAAAAGAGATTAAGAGGTGGCATGATCGAAGTGTTTCAAATTATGAAGGAAATTAGTACAGTGAATTTAGACTGTTCCTTTAAAATGAGTTTGTGAAGAACATGGGGACACAGTTGGGAACTTGTTAAGGGTACATTTCACACAAAATTTAGGAAGTTTTTCTTTACACAGAGAACCATAGATAGATAGATAGATAGAGATGCTTGGAAAAAGATTCCAAGTAGTGTGGTAGACAATAGAACTTTACTATTGAGACCTTCAAAACTCAACTTAATCTTGTTTTGTAAAAATTAAGTGGACATGACTAGTGAGCTTTGTTGAGCTAAATGGCCTGTTCTCGTCTAAATTGTTCTAATGTACGTTACACGGGGATAATTTACCTTTTTGTTTAGTTTGTTTTTTGACATTTTATCATCATGATTTTCATTTTGCTTTCCCTTATGTTCTGTATATTTAATGAATTATTTATTAATGAACACATTAGGGGGCTGATACTGAAGTTGTTGCTTTCTTTCAGCATTTAGTGTCATTTGCCTGGGTGTCTGCTCTGCTCTGTGTTGTCAGTATTAAGATAAAATTAAGAGAGCAAACCACACAGAAAAAAAACTACTAGGATAACATAAAAGATAAATAAGAGTTTATTTAAAGTTATGGCAAAATAACTAAAAATAAAAATATTTATAAACATCTTAGTCACGCCATTGTAGTTCTCGAAATGCAGATTGGAGAAAGTGAAAAGAAGCACAGCTAATTAAAGGAGACCAATTAGAGATTTAATGACTCACTGATTCTGAAACTGGTTGGAGGGAAGTTTGAAAACCACTGTACTAGATTGTCATCTTCTCAATCTGCCACAGAGAATGTGCTTTAAAAAAATCGAAAGGAACACCTCAGTCTTTACGTTATTCCCCAAATCTTGTGATATACTGTATATATAGAGCATTATAATAATAATAGTTCTTTACATTTATATAGCGCTTTTCTCACTACTCATAATGCTTCATTGAGTGGAGAGCCACATCAACCACCACTATGTGTAGCATCCACCTTAATGATGAAGTACGCTCATCTCACATTAGCTGTTAGGTGGTGAAGTGGTGAGAGATAGCCAATTGGAAACAGCTGATGGCTAGGGGGGCAGAATGACTAGGCTGTTGTGGGTAATTTTTTATCTGAGCACTTAATTCCTACTTCACTACCACTATCCAAACAGTGCACTAATCCATTGGTAAATTATCTAGTCCCAGCTAGCCTTATTTTTGTAGAAGTCCCCAAAGGCACTTCAGGCACTTAAAGCCTCATCTGTGCTGCAGTTGCAAGTTCCTGTTGGAGAGAACTGTAACCTCTTATATGAAGGTCTCATCTCATCTCTACTTCTCAATCACAACATCTGCATGCCAAACCCCAAGCCATGGATTTCAGGTCTTCCTGGGGAATTCCCAGACTTTTCTTAGCCAGTCATGAGGTATAATCCCTCCAGCATGTCCTGGGTCTGTTACAGGGGCTCTTCCAAATGGGACATGTTCATTGCAGCTCTGGGGAGCATCCTTAAGACATGCTCAGACTACCTCAGTTGGCTGCTCTCAGTCCAGAAAAGCAATGGATCACTCAGCATCTCACCCTACCACGGAATGTCCACCCAACTTCCCTGAGACAACACTAAATTTCTGCCACTTGTTTTCTTGAATGTATCCTTTTGGTCATTACTGATAGCTCATGATCATAGGTGAGAACAAAAATGTAAGGATATGAAGATTGTGGGGAACAGGCAGACACCAATGGTTCAAGCACCAACACGCGTTTATTATACATTCTGCAACTATCTACATGCACAAACCAGTGTTCCTGCACCAATCACCCTTAGTCCAGGCCTCTTTCCTCAATGCCTCTACTTCTGACCGCCGGCACTCCTCTCCTCCAGGCTTCGTCCTCTTCCACCTGACTCCAGCTAACGAATGGAGGGAGGCGGCCCCTTTTATGTTCACCCGGACGTGCTCCAGGTGTCTCCCGATGAACTTCCGCCAGAAATTCCTGGTGTGGCTGAAGTGCCAGCTGAGCACCCTGAAGCACTCTGGGTGTCCCTGGTATTCCTTCCCCCAGCACCTCCGGGTGTGGCAAAAGTGCTGATGGCCAGGGCTTCTCTGGCTTCCGGGCATCCCCTAGTGGTGACCATGGGCCCCTATAGGGTTGAGCTTCCATACTCTGTTCCCATGGTCCCCATACCAACCAGGTCGGCTACCCCCTCGTGGCCTGGAGAAGGTGTAATACCTCTTCCGGTCCTTCCAGGTGTCCCAGCTGGGTACCACCCCCAGCCACTCACCACAAGATGGAGATTCTTACTGTGTTTTCTAGCTCACTGTCAGTGTGCCTGCCAGTCTTGTCTCTCAACATAGTGTGTCATCCAAAAAGAATGTTGATTCCATGGCAGGCATTTCCTTCCCTGCCATCAGTCAGTGCAGCTCCAGTATTGAACAATATCTGAAACTACATGCATCTATTTTTATGCTTTTTCACATATAAATGGACATCATAAGAAAAGGCAAACAAGTGCAGTAGATTCAGGTACTGCACTCTGTACACCGCAGTTTAAGGAATAAAAGTTATGTAGGATCTTCATCTACTTTATTTTTATATCAATTCATCCTTTCATCTATAATTTAATCTATTTCCGTTATAGAGAAATGGGGTGGATTACAAGTAACTGTTTAAAATTAGAAGTGATGTCCAATTTTTAATGTTGTTTCCAGCAGATTTACAGTATTATAACACCATACCTTGGTGGAAACAGAGTAACATTTCATGTAGTCAGTTAATCTTTCTTTTTAAGACTTCTTCCTTGTACATTCACTGTTACAGAATTAATATATATATATATACATATTAGTTATCTTTACTCCATAAACCACAGCACCTGCACATCTTCCAACCTCATCATTGATATTCATATCATTTTCAGCAAATCTTAAAAATTCATGAATGCCATTATGACTGGTGATTTCCTTCAAGGTGTGTGGGCGTACTTGCATTGCGCTCCCACTCCCTTTCTAATTATAGCTCCATCCACCAGACTGTTGTATGTGTAGGAGACAAATGTCATATACCAGTGACAGTCCCCACCCTGTCTGCCCCTGCTGTTTAAGGGATGAGAAAGACAGAAAAATTGTTACGTGAAAACAAGTCTTTTTGAAGCCCACCAGAAGTGGAAAATTCTGATTAAAAAATATAGGAGCCTAATTAAGAATCTGCGGATGGATGACTTGTTTGCTTGTATTATCAGCAGTTCATTTTGTGTTGGTTTAAATTTGGAGTGTGATAGATAAAATAAAAAAAGGTATTTTCTAACCTTTTTTGGTTTAACTTTTTTAGAATTTCATCATCAAAACTTAATATTGCTTTATAACAGAGTGGATGAACAGTAGTTAGCATTCACAACTTCAGAGTCCTGGGTTCAGATTCTGGCCTGGGTATTATCTATGTATGATTTTCATATTCTCTACATATGTTTTTTTTGCCATGTGCATGTTAGGTACTTGATGATCCCAAATTAACCTGTGTGTTAGTGTGTCCATGCAGTAGTCTGGCATTCCAGCCGTGGTTACTAGCACAATGTTGTTGGCCAGGCTTCAGTCTTAACGACCATTTAACGTTCAGAGAAATATACTACATTTCCTTTGAAAAAAGTGTGAAAAATAATGGTATGCACTAATATGTCTCAATGTGATTTTAGTTCAGCAAGAAGTTACCTTCTCAAGGGAATGTGTGTTCTTATTGTAGCATGGCTTTACTTAATAAGCATGGGGGACCTGAATGGTTGATACCTCGGAGACTGGGGTTATGTTCATAATATGAAAGCCAATGGGCAACTGATAATTCTTACCAACAATTACTGCTACCCTTGCCTGTTTCTGGGAAGCCCTGTGTAAATACTTACAGTATATCCATGTTTACGTATATTCTAGTGCTAAAATAATTGTTACATTTTTTTCAACAATTTAATACCTGCCATCTTTTACAATGACTCCCTTTTTCTTGCCAGTGTATATTTATTAGCTCACTGCTGAAAGTGCTGTACATATAGCATTAGTTTAATTCTACTACTTTCCTTAACTACGACCTCCAGAGGGTCCAGAGTTTGTCCTGTAGCTGAGCTTGCCTATTTGATTGACTTGTTGATTCAGTGGGCCTCTCTTGAAGTGATATTACCAGCCCAACACACCCCAGCATGAACAAATTGCACTGCCTATCACAGAGTTGTAGAAGATGTGAAGGATGTCACTTCACACATTAAAGGAACATGTAGGCAGACTCTTAACTGTCCCCTAGTTTTTGAGCGTTAAACTTGAGGGACTGCTGCAGGTAGGCAAACTTTGACAGGGGACAGCTTAGTTAGTTTCTGTATTACTATTTTTCTTTTTTTTTTGTATGCTTTTCTTTACTGCAACAGAACTTGCCAGTTTGTATTTTCTTGTATTTTTAGTATGTGTGAATGCTATTAATAAGCATGTTTCTGGATCAGGTAATTGTCAAAGAGTTTTTACATAGAGGTGTCCTTTTATCTTTTACACGGATCTTTGTTTGTTATGATTAAGGTGTTTTTCTCTTTTTTAATCTTGGATTACCCATTATGATGTGTTTTATTAAGTTGAATACCTCTAGTGGTTTACTAACTTGGGGTGGCATGGTGACAACATTAGCCAGCATTGCCACCTCATAGCTTTAGAGTCCTGAGATAAATATCATCCCCTTGTGAGGAATTTACATTCTCCTTATGTCCATAGTTTGTTTCTGGCAGGCGTGAATCACTTTGCCAGGCAATGCATAACGTGTGCTTTCACATAACAGTAGCACTCACTGGAGAAACACTGAGAATATTGAAAAATTGAAACAATAAAAATTAAAAAATTATAAAATTTGGAAAAAGGAAAGAAAGTAAGTAGAGCTGTTGTCTAACACATTCCTAACAGCTTTTCGTAGTCTCCCTGTTGTTGTATAAAACCCACTGATTCAGCAGTACATTTACTACTGGCTGAAAATTATTTTATTTACTTATTCATTTCTGTGTTTGTTCTCCTCATTCTTGTAATGTCATGTCAAGTGATCGAACAACATGTAGAAAAGAGAAGAGAAAAGTTTTTAAACAGTATTTTGTTGTGGACCCCAAATCCCTAAACCAGGGGTTCTCAAACTCCTGGGGGTCCACTGTGGCTGCAGGTTTTTGTTCCAACCAGCCTCTGTTTTTAATTGGACTCCTGTGCTAATTAAGTGAACTGTTGTTTCCTAGATTCCCTGTGGGAACAATATACAAATTAGAAAACTAAGTTTGTTAAAAAAATAAAAGTATTAAAATGTACTAAGCAGTTATATGTATTTTTTTCTTTTTAACAGTATTTTCATCTTGATTGTCATTCTACTTATCTAGGTGTTCTAATTGTTTAATTAATCCGTTACGGTATTTACTACTTTGTGGGGCTGACACTAAAGTAGTTGTAGCCTTTCACAATTGAGTGTTGTTTGCTTGGGTTTCTGCTCTGCTTGTTTTTAATTGTCATTATTAAGATTCAATGAAGGGAGCAAACTGCACAGAGAAAGGGTGAAATGTAATAAAAAGAGAGTTAAGCATTTAAATCCATAGCAAAAACAGAAATATTTCTAAGTTTCCTATAAATGTAAAAATCATGCTGCTGTGCTTTTCTGAATGTAGAATAAAAGATAAATAATACCAGCTAATTAAATGAGATCAGCGCTGTCAGGTGTTGTCACTGATTAGGAATCTGGATGGGACAAAAACCTGCAGCCACAGTGGGCCCCCAGGACCGAGTTTGAGAACCCCTGCCTTAAACAATTTCAAGGAAAACCCGCTGTCCCCTAATCCCTGTTTCAACCACTCTGCATAAACATTATTGCTGCATAAACATTATTGCACTTGCTCAAATGATGATAAAAACATGTTTTTTTGTCCTACTTCTTCATTGCTAAAGGTTAATACAGATTACTTAAATTAAATAAAAGAAGTAAAACAGATGATTGGAAAGCATTTCGTCTATGAACTGTATTTGGTTAATAAACTGTAGTATCCCAGAAACTGGAAATATGTCAGGCAAATGTAAGACAAATCAACCAAATCTTCAATAGATAAAAATCTGCAAAGGTTTCAGTGTTATGGATAAAGGATAATGAATATCAAAATTTTAGCATTTGTTGGATTAAATTAGTCATTTCGGTTCATACATTGAAATAACTAACTGAACAGATAGCCACAGCAGGCTATGCAAAAGGTGAAACGACAGATCACAGTAGTCAGTGCTAATGAATTTGAATAATGTCTCATAAAAAAATCAAATTGTGACAACACACAGATTTATCTACTGTAGTTCAATTGCTAGACCACTTTGAAAACTGCTAAAGCTTAAACAGCTAACAATAAAATAACTGTTGGAGAAATCGTAAAATTATATCAAACACCTTCGTAGTGAAAACTTCTTAATGATGATTTTGCAGCACTGCTAGCACAAAGCAACTCTTCTTTAGGTATCTCTAGTTCAACTTTCAACAACAGTAATCAAATCACTGATCCAAATAAGTCTGGAAAAATCACCTGCTGCTGACAGTTAAAACACGTAAACTTATTAAATTGTACATATATTACATTTTCTTAGTGGTATAAGATTTAAAATGCTGCAGCGAAACACTTATTCAAGTGTCAATTGTGTTTATTTTCTTGTCCAGCTCAGCATTGTGACGGGACAGAGCCAACTGAAGAGATGTCAGTCTAAAATGGAGCACACGACGCACAATCAAAATAATTTGCTCTCTCATGCTGAGCAAACTAACAGCAACTAATACTAATCTTTAAGCTTGTCATTGGACTGGCGCTCAGTTCTGTCACTAGACAATTGCTGCCATCTACCGTGATTATGATATCTATTTTGTATTCTTGATTTCTACTATAGACCTCAACAAAATGTCTCCAAACCCATACTTTTGGCCTTCATGTTACACTGCCTTGTATACCTATTCCCTCAGACAAGAGCGAGTTATACTTTTAAATGAATTATGTATTATATATAATATGCCAAAGCTATAAAGAAATAGAGTACCATGAGTGTGACAAAAATACCATTACAGCTTAAGTAGCAGTGCATTTTTCATCCACAGACAGCTCTGTTGCTCTTCAGTCTAGCTCGGTCTTTGATACCACATGGCTTTTGAATGGAGTATTGGAACAGGCCTATCTCAATATGGCTGCCGAGACAGAGTTGTTTTCATCATGGAGAAATCGTAAGAGAAAGAGGTAGTTTTCTTTTCATGGGAAGAAAGAGAGGGAAAGGTGGAGTGACCAACTTATACTTTTGCAATCATAAATCCTGGACCAATTTGCCTGGGCAACTCACTTAGTTCATTCAACCCTTTTTCAGCATGACCCAACCAATGGGGCACTGAACACTTCCTGAGGCCATTCACCAATGGAAAAGCTCGTGCAGAACCCCCTTCGCATTTCAGCAACTTTTGAGTGTGGGCTTAATAAACAAACAAACAAGAAAGAAAACTATCAAGTCATACAACTGATCCAGATGGTGCTTTCCTTATCAATAAAACTATTGGGTTAGAAAACTGGTTTGCTACGTCTCTTGACTCTTTAACATTACAAATGAAGAAATGCAAACTTTTTATCAGCTTGTATGCTAGCTATCACTTATGTTACACTACACCACAGGTGCGGATACAAATGTTAGAATTAGAATTATAATTTAAAATGTAAAAGGTTATATAACAGAAAAAATGCAAAAAGAAAAAGTTAAAGATAACAGTAAAATATGCACATCTCACTGTGAAGCCTGTATGAGACTGTGTCAACAGCAAGACTTTACAAGGTACATCAAGCCTACTAGGTTATTGAAACAAAAGGGCACCAGCATTTTTAAAATAAATATTACATGAATAAACTATATAGCAATGTATGTTTATAGGCTCCTGCAACCTGCACCCCTGTGCTATATTAAGACATAAGAATAGATATTCTAGAAAGTTGATTCAGTTCATCTGGACATAGTTCTTTTCCAGGGAGATACGTTACATCACTCATCCAAGTGACTTCCTCACTCTCAGTTGACTGCAAGTTTCTCCAAACTTATAAACAGCACCTTTGCATAATGACCAAAGTTAGCACCATTGACTAACAATGGGCCGTGTCATCAATGATATGCAAATTGTCCATTGCTGTGAATCAACTTTCTAGAGTTTCCTTACCTGGATTATTGAGCATGAACCGAGACATAAGGATGGATAATACTGAATGATTAACTGATCTCGCTCAAAGAAAATATGTATAAATACTAAGTGTGCCTCATTACTTTAAAGTGGATTAAGTGAGTTTAATGAGGCATGCTTGGATAATTTTAAGTGGCTAAGTGGTCTGTTGTAAGTAAAATCATAATACACAATGAGCTGAAGGAACCAGGCATGAGTTATTTTGTTCTTCCTGAATAATTGTTTTCTTTCAATAAGCTCTTGGGAGACATGTTTTTAGTAGTACCAGCTGACACCTTCACGTGATATTCATCATCAAACCTGAGGATCAAACCTATATAAGCTATGCATACTTAGCAATTATTCCATGTTTTATTTAGCAGATGCTGTTGGGCATTTTTGTTATCAAGCTAATATAAATAAGAATCTGTATAAATCTTCACCCCCTATCTGTTCTAACATCTTGTATTATCTCCTTCAGTTTTTTTAGCACCTCACCATTTCCACTTTTCACACAAGCTACATTTGACATACACTATTTGATCATTTAAGAATTTCCCTGCATGTGACTATTTACAGTATGTAAGTAAACTGATGGAATACTCAATGTAAAGCAGTTGTTTATTATTGTTTTTTCTGTGTTTAACCAGACTCTGAGAACTCCCTTCTTCGGTATCTGAGTGATGACAAGATTTTAGTTATTCAAGAAGAACCTGAGACACAGAGGGAGAGCAAGAGGGACACTGGTCGGCGGTCTAGAAAGAAGGGTAAAAACCCGAGCAGTCCAAGTTATCCCATCAGCCCTTGTCTCTTGACATCCACAGTGCGGCTGGACTCATCACCGCAGGAAGTGATGTCCTTCCCGCTTCCTGAGAGTAACACGGTTCCTCTGTATCATGTGAGTGTTGACAAAATCATTATTTTCTTTGCATAGAAAACACACATTAGAAATAATTTTAATATCTAATTAAACTTAAGTGTGACTCAAAATTTGAGAAATATTTGAAATATATATACACAAACTGTGTGCCCAACTTTACCTGAATAACTGCTAATACTATTCTTTCATTAAAATTTAACCTTCCATCTAAGCGTAATTGACTTGCATTTTAATTACAAGGTCATTTTTGGATTGGATGAGGCTACTTATGTTAGGTATGGCAGGGCTAAAATTTGCACAGGCAGGAACACAGATGTTTCTAAGACATTGACATGTTTGTCTCAGTTTTAGCTGACCTGAACTTTTCACCTGACACCTAACTCAAGTGTCATCATGGTCCGAAATGAAAGCCATTATATTTTAAATTTATTGTGTACATTTCTAGAGCAAGCAACAGATTTAATCTTTGCTGTCAAGTTGGAGACATCAACAAAAAGACCCTATCATCAATACGTGGTTAACCATTTATAGGACTTACTGGTTGTAATTGAAATTACTGATGTCGTACAGGGCAGCCTGATCCACTAGTTGACAGACAACTTTTTATGTAGACATACATTTTATTTTTCTCTTTTTTCATGCACAATGTATCCATACAATGACTCCCCTTAAGAAATTGCAATGCAGTTGTTTGATATTTGCATTGCTGTTATAAAGTGCATTTGTCATAATTATTTCAACTTTACAGCTATGATATTTTCACAACCACAAGGAATCCACTATACTTTTTTTATCTTTTACTGAATTTATTAAAAGTGTGTAACATTCCATACAATCAAGTCAAACTTAACAAAACTAAGTTCAATTCATCCCCCACCCATGAGAAAGAGAGGCCAACAACCAGAGTAAAACTTTGAGAGTAGTAAAGAGGGAAAGAAGTCCTTCTCCCCAATATAAATGCTTATTCTAAAATGTTATTGATAAGATCCTGCCAGTATTTTAAAAAGTTTTGAACAGATCATCTAAGTGAGAAGTTGATTTTTTCCATTTTCAAATGGTATATAACATCAGTTACCCACTGACTTAAAAGAGGTGGGCTGGGATTCTTCCAGTTGAGCAAGATACTGTAAGTCTACATGCTAATTGTGAAATAAAGGCAATTACAGTTTGTTTGTCCTTCTCCACTTGAACCCCATCTGGGACACCAAACACAGCTGTTAATGGATTAGGACTGATTGTGATAGGCATTTAAAAAAATTTTGTCCAGAATGATGTTAACTTGGTATACGCCCAAAACATGTGGCCCAGTGAGGCTGGAGCTTGACTGCAACGTTCGCAGGAGGAAACATTTTGGCACAATTTTAAGTGAGACAGATGTGCTCGATTAAAAGATTTTAAGTTAAATAATTGTATGCTTTGCACAAATGGTGTTAGAGTGAATTCTGTGTGTGGCTGCCTTCCAGTCCTTTTATGAAATCTTGAGTAAGAGATCCTTTTCCCGCTGTACTTGGGGATCATTAAAAGGAAGGGACTTTCAAATGGTTTTATATATTATAGAAATTCTGTCTGAGTCTTCAAGACTGATCAGTATTTGTTCTGGAATAGAAATAGGTGGGAGGTGAGGAAAATTGGGCAGATTTAACTTAGCAAAGTTTCTTATTTGGAGATAGTGGAAAAATTGTGGTGACGGGAAGCTAAATTTGGAGTGTAATTGTTCGTAGGGTGCAAAGACATTATTTGTATACAGATCTCTAAATGATTTAATCTGATACGTTTTCCAAACATTAAAAACTGTATAAAGTTTGACACAGTGGATAAAGGCAGTTATCATGTACAGGTGCCACAGACAAAATATTCTCTAACTTGAAGTACGTCTTACTACATTGGTTCCATATTCTGAGTGAATGAAGGACAATCCACTATACTTTTTGATTGGTACAAACTTTGCATTATAGTGTACTGTATGTCAGGTGGTAGCGCTGCTGCCTCACAGTAAGAAGACCAGGGTTCACATCCTGGGTCCTCCCAGCATGAAATTTGCATGTTATCCCCTAAACTGTGTGGATTTCCTCAAAGTTCTCCAGTTTTCTCTCACAGTCCAAAGACATGCAGGTTAAGTGAATTGGCAATCCCAAATTGGCTCCAGTGTGTTCGCCCTGGCACCCTGTCCAGGGTTTGTTCCTGCCTTGCATCCTATACTAGCTGGCATCAGGAACGGGTGGGTCCAGAGGCACAGAAACCGTAAGTGACATCAGCAAAATTGAAACTGATATCAGAGGACTTTAGTTCAGTCAGATCAGGTCTACAGAGGGAAAAAAAGAGAAAGGATTAGTGGACAGCGCCAATCCCTGGTTCGACGAGTAAATACAATTTAGTTGCCCATACAGTAGTTCAAAAGTGGAGAATTCCGTAGAGGCTTGTGGAACTTCCCGGTAGTAAAATAATATGAGAGGGAGTAAATAATCCCAGTTCCTCCCTTGCTCTCTTACCACCTTGCGTAGCACCTGTTTGAGGGTCTGATTGAACTGCAGCATTTTAAGGATGGTATACTGAAGTCTTCAACTTCCTTGAACGTCTCTGAGGTAAAAGGTATTCCCTCGTCTGTTAAGATCCCAACCAATTCCTGTGTGATAATTTTAGAAGTGGCTGTTCACAATGGCATAGCCTCGGCATAACGGGTAGCATAATCTACGAGAACTAAAACATATTTATGTTGTCTAGCTGAGGGTTCAAGGGGCCGCACAATGTCAACCCCTATACACTCAAAGGGAATATCAATCAGAGGAAAAAGAGGAGTGTGGTCCTTCCTAGGAATCTGTCGCAATTTGCATGAATTAATCATTAATCCCCAGTCAGTAGAATTAGTGCCTTATCCACTCAAGTGTTTTGTTAACTTCCAAGTGGGCACCTAGGAGGTGAGTGTGCACTAGATCACAGACTTGCCGCTGGAAGGTCTGTGGGACTAACAACATCTACCTCATCTCTCCCTCATGTTTGGCTCAATTTCAGCTACTCGATAACATAGATCATTATTAAATAGAAAGTGTGGCTCCTATGGCCTGCGATGATGAGTGCGTTGGCCATTTACCAGATCTACTGCATTTTTAGTAAACTTAAGGGAATCATCATTCCACTGCTCTCTTTTAAAAGAGGACGGTGTTTGCTAACATTTAAAATGTAGTGAAGAAAAAGGATCAGGGCCAATATCAATGAGTGTGCCTTGCGAGCATCAATAGAAATGTTTTCAAAATCAATTAATGCTGTAGCCCGATGCCCACTTACTAATACCACTTTTGTACAGGGAAAAGATAAGGGGTTAGCAACTACACAGTACCTTAGGGCAGTCGGCGATGGTATGCCCAGCCTCCTCACAGTTGGAACAGAGTGGAGAGGACGTGCACTTCTTCTTCGACTTCACCTTGGACTCCATGTTGTGCCAGAAGGGTTCACAATAGGTGATGCACCCCGTTCGGGTTTGACGAGCAGACTGTTATGCATGCTCACTGTGTATGGCTGCCCTATGTTGCTCAAGTCTATCTATTAAGACCTTCATGTTTTTAAATTCCTGTCTCCAGACCAGCTGGGCAAAGAAGTCGGGGAGGGCATTCACCAAGGTGTCATAGGCCACTTGTTACAAGACTTTATTTGAGTTGTTTATGTCCGGGCTTAACTATTTGCCCACTTTGCCCTATATGTCAAAGGCTTGAGAGCATGAAGGCCTGTCTGGGCCAAATTTACACTCTCTACAAAAACCTTGCCTGCTAGTCCGGAGAAATGCCATACCTTTTCAACACCTCAGCTTTTAGTGTGTCATAACTGGACACGGCCAGCTTGCAGAGGTCATACTAAGTCCGCTGCTCCTCTCTCTTCAAGAATGGCGCCAGTATATTGGCCCACTCTGCTCACTTCCAATGGTGTTGAGTGGGAGTACACTGAAAGATAAGAGAATTTGCTTCAGTATCATTGTTATCTTGTAAAGGTAGTAATACCTGGGACAGAGCCCACAATTAGTCCTCTTGTGGAACAACATGTGCTTAGTTACGCATCTCACTCATGATGAGAATGCGTTCAGAACTTAAAATGTAATGAAGAAAGAGTATCAGGACCAACCTCTGTGGACATGGCTTGCATTGATAAGCTGTCTCAAATGCGCACATGTGTGACAATAGTAATGCCTTCATTTTCTCAAATCACAGTGTCCAAGTGTTTCATGTAGCCAGCCAGAGTTAATCTATTTTTGCATTAGAGTTTTGTTCTCCTCATTCTTTGCCAAACATTTTAAAGTCTCCTTGCACAAATTTCTTGTTTGATACTTAATGTTCCCTTTATTTTTTTCAAAAATATATAAATCTGAGGCCTGTGAAAGCCATTCCAAATCCCTAATCTTTCATTATTGTAAGTATTTCATAATGGATTTTGATTGCTGACTTGCTGAACTATCCAACTATTTTTCTGCAAAATATTATGTAATAACTCTGGGTCAATAATCTCTAAAATGTCTTCATATTAAATTGAATCCATTCTCTTTTCCAATTTATTAATATTTCTTGTGGTACAGGTTGCCAAAACTTAATTGATCCCCCTCCAGTTTCAGTTCAGCCATGTGTCTAAATGTTAAGTTTGCTACTGTCCCTCTTACAGTATTTCATTTTAGCTACCTCAATTAAATAGTTAGGCATTGACAACTTGTCTTTGCTGCAAGATATACTCTCAATTCTCACCAAACACTTAATAAACTAAGAAAGTTTCTCACTTCACGAGCATCCATTCAATTATCTTTATGATCTAAATTAACTATTGCCAAATGAATATTGCCCACCCTTAGTGTAATTGTTTCCACCCCCACCCCTACCATTATTAGTAATGCCTTGTATGATCACTTCTATCTACCTTCCTGTGTAATAGAAAAAGCCCTGCCATTAAACACTCCACACTAATTCAAGGGAAAGATGAGCGTTGCCTTGCCAGATCTTGAGTTATACTGTTGCAATTTTACAATACGTCCAGTCTGGCAGTGGTTGTCACCCTCTGCTGACCCTCCCTCAGTAGTTCTATTTCGACCCACTCCTTATCCAGTATTAAAGTTGGGGATTCAAAGGTGGGTCCTGTAATCACTTATGCTCTAGAAGTATGGCAGAGGTTGGAGAAGTGTCTTGGCCCTTTGTCCAGCCTGTCACACATGCTCCTATTTTTCACAATCCGGCCTTATGCATTGGAGGTGGTCCCATTGTGTTCCAGCCCTGGTCTAGCAAAGGTTTTCACACAATCTGGGTGCTATATTTAATAAATCAGTCTTTAAAATCTCACTTTTCTGTCCCCTTATCTTCCTGTTTCTTTTACTTACAACTTTAATCTGCTTAAAGCTTGTGGGGTTCCAATCTCTTCTTCCTTGCTTCCCATCCTTTTTCACAATTTCTTATAGAGCATCAGATTTTATTGTATGTCTTGTTAAAATGTTTTTATTGTGTGTATCAGTAAAAAATATTGAAGTATAAGCATCAGTTAAATAATGTCTCAGATTGCACCATTTAATTACTCTCCACTTTATGGATTCTTTTCTTCATTTCTTTTTAGTTCATTATGTATTGCTTTTGGAAATGGGCTTCCTGTGTTAAGCGGTAGACACATGATCTGCCTTTGTGTTATTTTTAGTAAAAGATTTGATTTCTTTTTCCCCTGTGACTTCTAAGTCAATTCAGTCTGCCTGAGTCATTTATATTTACACAGCCAGTCCCCTTAGTTTTTACAATGTCAGTTTTGATTGGGAAGAAGGTATCATCAAAGCAGTAGTGTTCAATTCTATAAATGTAGGAAGATCTGAAAAGCCGAGGTCTTTTCCAAAAAATCCATGCCATGCGTCATAAAGTGTATTTCCTAAATTGACGGTATGATTTAAAAGTATTTTCTTAATTTTTAGGGCTCTCTCCCTTTCAGAACATAGTTTTGGCAAATGTTCTCTGCTACACTACTATGCACTACATATATTATTTTATTGAATTTTTTATTTTTGAGATGTATTCTTTTAATTGAACCCTTTATTTTTATGGTGACATTCTCAGGCCACCTACCATGACATACATACAGTATATGCCATTCTCATCCTGTTGTTATTTATTCTCTTAATCATGCACTTTATGAAATTTATTAGGCAAAGCTAGCTAACTCCCTAAATAAAAAACAACATTTGCATAATTAGACAAAACACCAGAACATACTCTCTCTATTATAAAAGAAAATCTTGAGATGAGACGAGACTATTGCCAAGAGATTTTTTCAAGTTGGTAGAGCGGGTCTGGCCCTCCTCTCAGCTCTTTTCGGTTAACGGCCCTCTGCCTCTTACGTCTCATTAGTGAGAATGTTTTTGTCAGACACAGCTCCTGCACTCTCAGCTCTTATACATTTTTACAATTTCCTCACTTTAAGTTCCCAATAAAAGTAGACTTATTATGTTCAAATCTTATTGAAGAATTTTATCCTGAAGGGTTCTCAATAGAAGAAATGAGTACATGGGTAATCCTAGCACTGAGAAACGATGAAGTAAAACGAATTAACGTGAAAATTGTGAAATGGTTACACACCACATTGGTTAAATGCGTATCAATAGGCTATGCTGAAAAAGTTGGCGGTGATGGTGTGGAAGATGAAAACATCAACTTACAATATCCCGTAGACTATCTACAACTGTTAACACCATCCGGTCTTCCATCGGCCTAATTACTGTTGAAAGAAAGATGTATTATAATGTTATTGCGTAATTTATGTATGAATGATGGGCTATGCAATTGGACTAGATTAGATGTATTCAAAATTGGTCGAACAATTCTTTTTTTTTTTATTAATTTTATTGCAATCCATACAAAGCAATCAAGTTTTTACAAAAAGAAAAATTGAGTTAAGAACAGATCGATCCCCACCCCTGAGAGAGAGAGCAAGCCAAACGCATAAAATTTAAGGCTTGTAAACATACCTAAATTAATAAATTCTCTGTGCTTTATGAACTTATTTTAAAATATTACTGATTAGATCCTGCCATGTTTTGAAAAAGTCTGTACGGATCCTCTAACTGAGTATTTGATTTTTTCCAATTTCAAATAATATAACACATCGTTTCCCACTGACTTAAAAGAGGAGAGTTTGAGTTCTTCCAGTTTATCAGAATAAGTCTGCGTGCCAAAAGTGTAGTGAATGCAATCACAATTTGTTTGTCTTTCTCCACTTTAAACCCTCTGGAAGAACCCCAAACACAGCTGTTAATGGGTTAGGAGGGATTGTGAGTCCAAGGCTGTCTGAGAGGTAATTAAAATTTTTGTCCAGAATAATGTTAATTTGGTGCAGGCCCAGAACATGTGACCCAGTGAGGCTGGGGCTTGGTTGCAACGTTCGCAGGTTGGATCATGCCCTGGAAACATTTTGGAGAGTTTTAGTCGAGACAGATGTGCTCGATATATAATTTTGAGTTGTATAATTGTATGCTTTGCATATGGAGCTCGAGTGAATTCTCTGCATTGCTACTTTCCACTCCTTTTCTGATATATTAATTGAGAGATCTTTTCCCAGTGTCCTCTTGGATCTTTGAAAGGAGGGATTGTAAAATGATTTTATATATTGTAGAGATGGAGTCTAAGTCCTTGAGATTGAGCAATATTTTTCCAGCATGGATGAGGGTGCAAGATGAGGAAAATCTGGAAGGTTCTGTTTAACAAAGTTCCTGATTTGAAGATAGTGAAAGAAATGTGTAGCTGGAATGTTAAATTTGGAATGTAATTGTTCATAGGATGCAAAGACGTTGTCTATATAAAGATCTCTAAGCAAGTTAATTCCAAATTTTTCCAGATATTAAAACTGCATATGTTTGTGAAGGTTGAAAGAGGTGGTTCTCTTGCAGAGGTGCCACAGATAGAAGCTTCTCCGTCTTAAAATGCTTTCTACATTGGTTCCAGATTCTAAGTGAGTGGAGCACAATTGGGTTATTTGTATATTGCCGATAACGTGTGTTTATTGGAGCACAAGCAAGGAATACAAATAAGTACTGCAGGATTTTACTTCTGTTGCGGTCCAAGCCTGTGTATGTTCTTCTATTTGTGTCCAGGTTCTTATCGCCTGTATATTTGCTGCCCAGTAATAAAACTGGAAGTTAGGTAGAGCCATGCCGCCTTCTGCCTTTTGTCTTTGTAGGGTCGCTCTTTTGATGCGTGGATGTTTTGAATTCCAAATAAATGAGGTTATTGTTGAATCTAATTGCTTAAAGAATGATTTATTAATGTATATTGGATGTTTTGAAATAAAAAGGAGCTTAGGAAGAATATTCATCTTAACAGTGTTAATTCTTCCAGCTAGTGTGAGATGAAGGGTTGACCATCTATGCAAGTCTTGTTTAATTTTTTCCATGCAGACGTGAAATTTTGTTGATAAGAGCTTTATGTTTATTTGTGATGTTTCCCCTAGGTATTTAAACTGTTCTGCAATGATAAAAGGTAGGGTGTCTAATCTAATATTATATGCTTGAGAATTCACTGGAAAGAGTACACTTTTATTCAGATTAATTCTGAGACCAGAGATCTTTTGAAATTCTGTGAGTGCTGCTAAGACTGCAGGCACAGAATTTTCTGGGTCCGATATATACAGTACCATATCATCTGCATATAATGAGATTTTCTGTTCCAGTCCTTCTCTGCTAATCCCCTTTATCTGATCAGTATTTCGACAATGTATTGCCAGTGGTTCAATGGCAATCAAAACAGCGGTGACAAGGGCATCCTTGTCTAGTGCCACGTTCTAGTTTAAAGTAGTCTGAGCAAATGTTGTTGATGCAAACTGAAGCTTCTGGGTTAGTATACAGTAATTTAATCCATGCACAAATGTTCGGGCCAAACCCAAACTTCTCCAATGTAGTAAAAGGTATTTCCATTCAATCATGTCAATGCTTTTCTGCATCCAATGATAATAATATTTCTGGGGTGTTTGATTTAGTTGGTGAGTATATTACATTAAACAGGCGTCGAAGATTTGAAGATAAGTGTGGCCCCTAATAAATCCAGTTTGGTCTTGTGATATTACAGGGGAGCCCTTTCTCCATCCTTCTAGCTATGATTTTAGAGAGTATTTTAACGTCGTTATTCAGAAGTGAAATTGGTCTGTATGATGCACATTGTAATAAGTCCTTATTTTGTTTTGGAAAACAGTGATTAGTGCTTGGCGAAAGGTTTGTGGAAGAGATTGGTTATCTCTGGCCTTCTGTAAATGTTGCTAATAGGAGGGAGCTAGCTGAGCGGAGAATTTCTTGTAAAATTGTGCAGGGTAGCCATCAGGGCCTGCTGCTTTCCACCTTGGAGTGACTTTATAGCATCTAGTAATTCTGATAATGCCAGAGGTTTATCAAGTTCCTCCACACTAAAAGCGTCTATTTGTGGTATCTGTAATGTATCCAGAAATGCATTAGATTGTGTATTGTCTTCTTTAAACTCAGTAGTATATAGGGATTTATAGTAGTCTCTGAAAGTGTGCATTATATTTTTGTGTTCGATTTTATCTCCGTTCGTGTTGTGATTACGAGATTGCGTTGCGCACTTCTTGCTTGTGAATTTGTTGAGCTAAAAGCTTATTAGCTTTCTCTCCATGTTCATAATAATGATGTCTGGATTTGTAAATTAGTTGTTCAGTTTCTTTAGTTGTCAAGAGGTTTAATTCTGAATGTAGAGCCTGCCTCCTCCTATGTAGAGTCTCTTTGGTAGTCTGGCATGTTCTTCATCTATTTTAGTAATTTGCTTTTTATCTCTGCTACTTTCTTGGCTTCGGATTTATTTCTGTGGGAAAGATATGAGATAATCTGTCCTCTTAAGAAGGCCTTAAGAGTTTCCCAGAGTATTCCTGCAGAGATCTCGGGGATGTATTTGTCTCTAGAAAGAATTTGATTTGTTTGGATATAAATTCATACAATTCTCGTCAGCTAATAGAAGCGGGTGAGTGTATGGGGCTTAGTAATTTTAGCTCCAAGATCATAGGTGCATGGTCAGAAATAACAATAGCATCGTATTTGCAAGATTTAATCTTAGGCAAGAAGTTATTGTCTATAAAGAAGTAATCAATCCTTGAGTAGCAATGATGTACTGGTGAGTAGAAAGAATATGTTCTTGAATTTGGGTTTAAAACCTCCAGGGATCTGATAAGTTGTGATCAGTTATAAACTTTGTAATTATCTTTGCGGTGTTAGATGCGTTCCCCTGTGGAGGAAGTCCTATCTAAAAGTGGATTTAGAACACAATTAAAGTCCCCAGCCATTATAACTTTATGAGTGTTCAGATTGGGAATGGATGCAAATAAATTTTGTATAAATTCCTTATCATCAACATTAGGTGCATAAACATTTATCAAAATCATTTTACAGTTAGATAAGTCTCCCATGACCATTACATATCTCCCTTCAGGATCCAATACTACATCTGATGCTACAAATGGTACTGTTCTATGTATGAGAATTCCCACACCTCTAGTTTTCTTTGTAAAACTAGAATGGAACATTTGGCCAGTCCAGTCTTTTGCAGCCGGAACTGATCCTTGCTTAGTAAGTGGGTTTCCTGTAAAAATACTATTTTAGCATTTAGACCTGTTAGGTGAGAGAGTACTTTCTTTCTCTTTAATTCGTGATTCAGGCCTTTAACATTCCAGCTTACAAGTTAACTGTCCCATCATGGAGACACTGATTCTGAGTTTTTGATGTCATTTTATAGTCTTAACTGGAAGTGAGACAGCTTTAGGTCTTAATTTCCTATTTCCCCTAAGAGTTGTTGCCATGCAGCTTATTATTACGTTGGTAGTTATAATTATAAAGATTAATGATAGATTAGGTATAGATCAAGCCTGCTCTCTTTCTCTCCCCTTAACCCCCACCCTCCCTTTTGCCTCCTCAAGTGAGGCTAAAACCCACTTCACACAGTCCCAGTCCTCTGACATACCCAGAGACAGAGCACATCCAAAGCAAAACAAACCCCAATGCAGCGGCATTTTAGGGTTAAAAGATAGAGATATCTGTTACCAATATAGTCTTTAAAAAAAAAAAAAAATTTTGCACTTAAAATATATATATAGTCTTCAGCAATTTTAGTGCATTAAGATGATACACCCAGATAATAAAAATGATGTTAAAAATGTGTCCAGAATAAGGATAACAAGTCTTAATGCAGTAATAGCAATAACAATAAACCAAGGGTATGATATTGAACAGTCTCGTTTAGGGTAGAGATGAAATAATTAGAAGAAAAAAAAAAAGAGAAAAAAGAAAAAGTAATTAAGCACAATAAAACATATACAGATAGCACCCTAGTAATACTAAGTAATAGTGAGAATATATGAGAATATATGCTGATAAAAACCTGTATTTTAAAACAAATAGATTAGACAGTAGATTATTAATCCTTGCTTTATCATTAACCGCCATGACTCACTATTATGTATCAGAATAGTCCCGGGATCAGCTTTCTTAATTCCTTTTCTGCTTCCTCCTTGCTAGCGAAAACATAGAAATGACCCTGCCATTCCACTTTCGCTGGCTTGCCGTAACCGCTGTTTAATGTTGTAGAAGGCTGCACGTTTAGTAGCTGTTGCTGGAGAGAAGTCAGGAAAGATACAAATGTGGTTATTTTCATATATATCTTCCTTGTTTCTTAGGAGTGCCATCACCTCTAGCTTAAATGATAATCGTTCAAAACGAACTATAAAAGATCTGGGTCTGGGTCTAACGGTGTTTGATCCACGTACGCGGTAAGCCGCTGCTATCTCAGATTCTGTTTTAAAGTCGGCCCCGATTATTTTAGAAAAAAGTTCAGCTGCGAATTGCACAGGGTTTGAACTTTCTTGATTCTCAGGCAGACCTTCAATTCTGACATTATACCTTCTACTCCCATCTTCCAAAGCAGCCAGTCTGTCTCAGAGTTTTTTGCATTCGGAGCTGACATTTTCTGCTTTTTCTTCAGCACTGGTAGCTAAAGTTTCGACTAATTCAATCCTAGTCGTGAATGTCTCCTTGAGATCCTCCAATTGATCAGTAAGCATTTCAATTTTACCCAGCATCTGTTGCATCTCCACTTGGATTTCTTGTCGCAGCCTTTCATTTGCCTGTTGCAGCATCAGCCGCTGCTTTTCGTTTGCTTGTTGCAACTCCTGTTTCAATTCCTGTTTCAGTCTCTCATGTGCCTTTGCCATTGCTTTTTCATTTGCCTTCTCAGTTTTCTTTATATCTTGTATGAGCTCAGCGAACATCACCTGCAGTTTAGACATTTCAATTATGCTTTCTTGTACCGTAGGTAAAGCGTCAGGCCCTACTGTAGCCAGTGTCCCCGCTATTCCCGGCTTGCGTGGAGTAATTGAGATTGCGGACTGTAAGGCCTTTTCCAGTTTCAGGTGTTCTCCGATTGGCGAGCTATCGAGATCTGCACTCACGATCGTACATTCGCTCCCCTTTTCACTCTCTGCCGGCGATGTAGCGGACCTTGGTCCCGAAGAGTCTGTACTTTCGCCCAGCTGATCCAGGTCTCTCTCTGAAAGGCCGTATCTTGAGCTAGGGCTTGCTGATCTTAGCTTGGGTGCAGCTTTAGTTTTCAATTCTTTTGGACCCCCTTTCTTGTTGGCCATGTTTATGTATGCTTACATATATACTGTAGCAGTCTCCTAGGGTTGAATAGATACAGGATATCTCAGGATAATAAGCAAATAATATGAAAAATAACACTGCTGCTAGCGGAGCTCCACTTCAGACGTCCATCTCTCGCATCGGACGAGACAAACCCTGGTTGAACAATTCTAACATCTAAAATTTTAACAGACAACAAGAAAGGTAATGTAGTTCACCTTCTGCGGATAACATTAGACATCAAAGGAGATCTTGATATGCCATTCGTATTAAAACATTAGAATAGCTTTTGCTATGACACTTAACAAATCACAGAGACAAACATTCGAAAAAGTTGGTTTATTTATTAGAGAGAAAGAAACGATATTCACTCACGGGCAGTTAAACGTTGTGTTGTCATGATGTAAGTCCAAACACTGAATCAAAATTCAATGCGATTTTGAAGAAATGTTAATTCCAAATATTGTGTAAGTTTATAGTGTAAGTTTAAAAAGTATTTGCATGTTAATTTCAAAGCCAAACAGAATGAGAACGTATAACGCAACTAATACCTCTAACGCAACATGAAACATCATTTTCTTTCAATTTATTACGCTTTATTATTTTTTACTAGGGTTAATTACTTGTTGTAATGTAAAATAGTTAGTTCTATTATGCATATGTAACAGTTCCCATGATAATAACAATTTGTTTGAATTGTACATCCACTTCCCCATACGGGAGTGACAGAGCCGTGAAGTGGCTAGTGTCTAGTGCTCGCCTTGGGGTTGGCAAGCAAAGCAAGCAGGGGGTAGAGCCCCCTACAAATTCAAAATTAATAGAATGACAAGCAAAAGGGATACAAACATAAATAAGGGGACATAACTTTTACTCTATAAAAACTCCAGAATCTTCGGCAAATGAAGCTCTCTCATAAAAAAAGTTTTCTTTTCAAAGTTGCTAGAATTGCCTTTCAGAATTAAGCCTAATTTTAGAATGTTCATCAGTCATTTTTTAATCCAGAAAATGCAGTTTTAGGGATGTGGGGAGCTGGAGCCTAATTTGGTAATCATATTCAGGTTGATAACTGTTTGTGCCTCAGATTGCCTTAGAAAACAACTGGAACACAACTAATAACTTTCTCGCATTACAGTGAATAATGAGCTTTACAGTGTAAATGAAAAAAAGCGATTTTTGTTTTCTGCTTACTGTTTGTTTGTGAAACATAGCATATGTTAAAATAACTGGAATTTTAAAAAAGAAAAATGTGTTTGAACCATTTTTATGAGCAAAATAAAAGCATGTGTCTTTCCTTTTAGTGTAATTGTAGACTCCGAAGTGTCATACGATTTGTTTGGCTTTGCTGATTTTTATTTACAGTACTTACACACATTAAACATTATACACATAATGTCTTAAATTCAAAAAGTAATCTTTAACAACTATGAGTGACTACTGTATTGTTTATCTAGGTTTCAGATATGTTTAAAATTGCTATTTGCTTTCTTCTCAAGTGATGTGGCTTTTCTTTAGGCAAGAAGATTATGCTTTATGCTTTTGGAGACGTTTTTAAATTTATTACTATGCAATTTTTGTTCACTTATTTTCTTTATTGTTATAAACTGAACAAAGGAAAACAGTTTAATCCAAACATATGTATTTACTTACATCTTAGGTGGTACTGACTGAATCTATTTGGCTGAAGAAAGTTTAATTAATGCAAAGGAAGGGTATGAGAAATCAGAATTTAAAAGCCCCTAAGAAAAGTCAAAATCCTAGAGATCTGTGCAACACAGATCTGTCAAAACCTGGGATTCCAGCATGAAGAGGGCAAAATATAACTCCTCCAAAAGTGATACTAGCTGCACCTACAGTACATACAGGATATAAACTGTGGTATGTTCTGGTTCTGTAGATGAGATAATCGATAATGATACCCTTGTCAAAACCATTGCTATTAATTGATTACCTTTGATGGCCTCTTAGGTGAAAATTACCAGGCAACTGAACCAGAAACCAATTGACAAATATTGAAGTAAAAAAAAAAACAAAACCAGAAAAAGATGTTAGCTGAGTTAAATCAATAAATAGAGAATTATGTTTAATTGAGATGTTCGTAAAGCTACATCACCATCTTAAATACCGATTGCCAAGTTGCAATGCCACCGAACAAGTGACCAGCAACAGACGTGATTGAAATGGTTCAAACCATGATTAGAGACATACTCAGAATGGTTCAATAATAACATCATTAAAATATGATGAAAGTAATACAAATCCAGAAATACAAAATAAACACTGTAAGAAACCCAGAATCATGACAGTGCTGCTATTTGGGGCTCAGACAGGTATATAATTGGTAGGTGTATGGCTTTCAATATGTCTGCTGGCAGGCATTCTTTTCCACATAAAAGGAGCTCGAATTATGTCTGAAGGATCATATTTTTTGACAATCAGCATTTCTGATCTTTTATAGATCCGCCTAATGCCATCTTATGACATTTCTATCATGGTTTGCTCTATTTGCTTGTGTATTTGTAGACAGAACAGCTTTATTTAAAGCTGTATTTTCATTTTGTGTTCTTTGGTTCTGTTTATTACATAAATGTGCTTCTGTGTTTGTCTTTGGCTTACAGCTTTTTTAGCCTTATAGTGTATAATTAAAGCATGTAAATTAGAGAGAGGTTAGGAGCACGCACTGATACAGCGCATTGTCACACCCACCACATGAAAAATCAACTCAGGATCTCAGATTAGGCCCCAAGTGCAGCCATGCAATGGGTGACACCTCAGCATCACACTAGTTTAGATGGAGTGGAACAGTGTGAGGTTTTTGTATGTTGGCTGAAGTGCCAATTCTTCCACCAACGCCCAGGTTTTCCCTGCAGGTTGGAGGGCCTACATGCAGGGCTGGATGCAGCTTAACATCATCCCCAGGACAGAGCAATTGCAAAACCAACGAAGTAGAGTCACTTTTGGTGTTTATGGGATTTGATCCGGCAACCTTCTGATTGCCAGTGCAAACCGTAGCCTCAGAGCCACCACTCCGCCCATGTAAATTAGGCAGATGTTCATATAAACTTTCCAGTGTTCGGCACGTTAAGCAAATTCTTTGAGGCACATTGTAGACCTTCATGGTATCTTTGTTTTTTTCAGGTAAACTTCAGAGCTTCATAGATATATCTGGTCTTTCATTTGTCTCCCTGCCATGATTACATTACAGCCTTCAGCGAGCAACATCAGGACGTTTTCTTTCATATAAACAGAGAAGTTGGTGAGTTGTAGGAGATTTTGTAGACTTGCGACTCACAACCAATCTGAGAAGGAGATGTAGGCAAAGAGAAACATTTAGCAGCCAACCAGATAAAAAAAATATTCAAATGAGCAGAGGAGCACATTGTCAAAAATGCAAAGTTCATAGCCTAAACCATCAAAAACAGAGTCAAAATCACAGTGGAACAAGGTTTAACAAAGGACAGTGATATTTAATAATAATTGATTTTGTCCAGTATTGGCTTTGCATCTTGTGCAAGTATGTTTTTTTTTAACCTGATGAGTTAATGTTACATTTGTCTAGAACAGAAAAATGTATTTTCTAAGCGTAATATCAATGAAACCGGAAAACATTTATTTTTTCACTTTGGTAGATAGATAGATAGATAGATAGATAGATACTTTATTAATCCCAAGGGGAAATTCACATAATCCAGCAGCAGTATACTGATACAAAGAAACAATATTAAATTAAATAGTAATAAAAATGAAAAGAATTAAAATAAAATTAATGTTAGCATTTACTCCCCCGGGTGGAATTGAAGAGTCGCATATTGTGGGGGAGGAACGATCTCCTCAGTCTGTCAGTGGAACAGGACAGTGACAAAAGTCTGTCACTGAAGCTACTCCTCTGTCTGGAGATGATCCTGTTAAGTGGATGCAGTGGATTATTCATGATTGACAGGAGTTTGCTTAGTGCCCATCGCTCTGCCACAGATGTTAAACTGTCCAACTTTAATCCTACAATGGAGCCTGCCTTCTTAACAAGTTTGTCCAGGCGTGAGGCGTTTTTCATCTTTATGCTGCCACCCCAGCACACCACCGGTGTAGAAGAGGGCACTCGCCACAACCGTCTGGTAGAACATCTGCAGCATCTTACTGCAGATGTTGAAGGATGCCAACCTTCTCAGAAAGTATATTCTGCTCTGAGCTTTCTTACATAGAGCATCAGTATTGGCAGTCCAGTCCAATTTGTCATCCAGCTGCACTCCCAGATATTTATAGGTATGCACCCTCTGCACACAGTCACCTCTAATGATCACAGGGTCCATGAGGGGCCTGGGCCTCCTAAAATCCACCACCAGCTCCTTGGTCTTGCTGGTGTTAAGGTGTAAGTGGTTTGAGTCGCACCATTTAACAAAGTCTTTGATTAACTTTCTGTACTCCTCCTCCTGCCCACTCCTGATGCAGCCCACAATAGCAGTGTCATCAGCGAACTTTTGCATATATAAATATATATATGTACAGTGGTGTGAAAAACTATTTGCCACCTTCCTGATTTCTTATTCTTTTGCATGTTTGTCACACAAAATGTTTCTGATCATCAAACACATTTAACTATTAGTCAAATATAACGCAAGTAAACACAAAATGCAGTTTTTAAATGATGGTTTTTATTATTTAGGGAGAAAAAAAAATCCAAACCTACATGGCCCTGTGTGAAAATGTAATTGCCCCCTGAACCTAATAACTGGTTGGGCCACCCTTAGCAGCAATAACTGCAATCAAGCGTTTGCGATAACTTGCAATGAGTCTTTTACAGCTCTGGAGGAATTTTGGCCCACTCATCTTTGCAGAATTGTTGTAATTCAGCTTTATTTGAGGGTTTTCTAGCATGAACCGCCTTTTTAAGGTCATGCCATAGCATCTCAATTGGATTCAGGTCAGGACTTTGACTAGGCCACTCCAAAGTCTTCATTTTGTTTTTCTTCAGCCATTCAGAGGTGGATTTGCTGGTGTGTTTTGGGTCATTGTCCTGTTGCAGCACCAAGATCGCTTCAGCTTTAGTTGACAAACAGATGGCGGACATTCTCCTTCAGGATTTTTGGTAGACAGTAGAATTCATGGTTCCATCTATCACAGCAAGCCTTCCAGGTCCTGAAGCAGCAAAACAACCCCAGACCATCACACTACCACCACCATATTTTACTGTTGGTATGATGTTCTTTTCTGAAATGCTGTGTTCCTTTTACGCCAGATGTAACGGGACATTTGCCTTCCAAAAGTTCAACTTTTGTCTCATCAGTCCACAAGGTATTTTCCCAAAAGTCTTGCCAATCATTGAGATGTTTCTTAGCAAAATTGAGACGAGCCCTAATGTTCTTTTTGCTTAACAGTGGTTTGCGTCTTGGAAATCTGCCATGCAGGCCGTTTTGCCCAGTCTCTTTCTTATGGTGGAGTCGTGAACACTGACCTTAATTGAGGCAAGTGAGGCCTGCAGTTCTTTAGACGTTGTCCTGGGGTCTTTTGTGACCTCTCGGATGAGTCGTCTCTGCGCTCTTGGGGTAATTTTGGTCGGCCGGCCACTCCTGGGAAGGTTCACCACTGTTCCATGTTTTTGCCATTTGTGGATAATGGCTCTCACTGTGGTTCGCTGGAATCCCAAAGCTTTAGAAATGGCTTTATAACCTTTACCAGACTGATAGATCTCAATTACTTCTGTTCTCATTTGTTCCTGAATTTCTTTGGATCTTGGCATGCTGTCTAGCTTTTAAGGTGCTTTTGGTCTACTTCTCTGTGTCAGGCAGCTCTTATTTAAGTGATTTCTTGATTGAAACAGGTGTGGCAGTAATCAGGCCTGGGGGTGGCTACGGAAATTGAACTCAGGTGTGATACACCACAGTTAGGTTATTTTTGAACAAGGGGCAATTACTTTTTCACACAGGGCCATGTAGGTTTGGATTTTTTTTCTCCCTAAATAATAAAAACCATCATTTAAAAACTGCATTTTGTATTTACTTGTGTTATATTTGACTAATGGTTAAATGTGTTTAATGATCAGAAACATTTTGTGTGACAAACATGCAAAAGAATAAGAAATCAGGAAGGGGGCAAATAGTTTTTCACACCACTGTATATATATATTTATATATATATAAATGATCCATTCTTTCTGCTATTATTATATTTCTTTAATTTATCGTTAAGAAATCTTAATAAAGATACTTGATTTTTCTAACTCTTTGCTTCTACTGTATATTGTAACCATAGTAAACTTTTTGCACAGTCTCAGCAGTGAGTCAAGTGAAATTCATATAAGATTAGTTTTATGTTTCCGATAGTTCAGGATTTCTGTTTGTTTGAGAAGAAATGTAAAACAAAAGTCATAGAAAGCACTGTTCAGAATATAAAATGGAAAGGCTATTTGAGGAAAACAAGGAATGAAAGTGAGCTGGCAATCACGTTTTTTATTTTTATTTTCACTCCTGACTCATCACAGTTGGATGTCCTCCAAATTACAGTTTTTGTATCAGCCTGCTGAGAAGTACAGAAAAGCACCCTCCTAGCACCTGATTGGGTGATTACAGTTTCTAGTGAGTTTATAGCTGCTATTCTGTCATGAAAAAGCACTGAAACGATGTGGGCAAGGTATGGCTTGGATTTTTTTTTATTATTATTATTTAAAAAACAAAAAATAATAACAAAACACAATGCAATCTAATGATTATGAAGACATGAAAATCATCAATCAGCCCCCACCCAACTAAAAGGTGGATTGGGATTCTTCCAGTTGAGCAAAATAAGTCTTCATGAGGATAGTGTGGTATAGGATAATACAACCAATTTTTCATACTTCATATTTATCCTGATTTTAATTTATAAGATACTACAACTGATTTCTTCAGAGCATTATTATATCCTGATTTAATTTATCTGCAGTCCATTACAGCCACTGTAGATGCACAAGTGTTTGCAATAAGCCCCAAACAATCAATTCAGCAAATGCATTTTGTAAAACAGAGAGCATCTGTAATAAAGGACACAACTATAAATATGCAGTTTTAGCAACTATCTAAAAGTCAACTTGAAGTAAGGGAAACTAAGCAGGGCCCGACTAAATCCGTATTGTTTGAGGCCATTGGTAAAGTAACGTTGCTCAATAATGGGAGAGCATCAGTACTGGCCTTTCCTTCACACTGTTGTACTTGGTGCCCTTCATTCTGAGTGAGACACTAAGTCAAATGAAATACTCTATCAGTTTTACTCACATTTTCTGTTTTTACCCAGGTGCATTCTAATGGAGAACTCACTGTGTAATGTGTATGCTATTAATTTGTTTAAAATAAAATAGTAAGGAAAGCAGGCCTGTTCTAAGAAGGACACAGTTTCCTGAAGGCATAATAATATCTTTCTGTTCGGCATTGTGGAGGAAAGTTGCCAGAGCCCCTCAGGCTACAATGATCCAGGCTGCTTTCATTGTAGTTCTAAGTGTATTCTGTGATCCTTTGGCTGACCCAGAAGCGCTGCCAATATGCCTTCTGCCTCCTTCTGTTATATACTTTTTAAAGTCAGTACCATACAAAAATATTTCACATGACATATTAAAAAGTATTTTTACAAATAGGGCACAAGAACATTTAATAAAACACTGTATCTCAAGCCCAGGGTTTGAACCAATTGTTGTCAGTCTTTTCAATTCAAACTACTGAGTAAGATATGTTTCCTGTCTCAGCTACAGTCACTACTTTATGCAGCCATTTATTTTCAAGCTGAGCATGTGACAGGGATCAAAGTGAAGGAATAAAAAAAGGCTGTTGTAACTTTTGGCTAAATGAAAATTTGAAAGACAAAATAAATTATCGCCTACTACTGTTTTATGGTTATGCATATTTGAAAAGTTCCACTAACATAATATATTTGATAACTGCTTATGTTTGCCTTTTTAAAGGTAAAAATATAGTTTTAAAATATTAAACCTGGACATTCCTTAAGAATTATTTCAAAAACACAGGCCAAGAGTGGTCATTTAACAAATAAAGACCAACTTAGAAATGTTGACTGGGAGCTGGCAATCAGTTCATGAAGGTAGTCTGTATATTTATAGTAAATCTTTATCATATAATTAGTCTTTATCCCGCTGCTCAAAAAAATGTAATGAATTGCTTTATTTTGCAAAAAAGTATTGCATTATTTCCCAATAATTATTGCATTATTAAATGAAAATATTATGTCATTTCAAAAGGATATTCCCCGCTGCTTCCATCAACATTGTACATGAGCATGATCTGCTTGTCTGGAGACAGCTATTTTTTGACAGGAAAAGAAACATGCATATTAAGCAATCAAGTGACAAGAACTGAAAAAATGTTATCTATATACATTTAGTTTTGGTCAGTTTAACATTTAATAAGTTTAGCATAGATGCATTAGCATAGGCAAAGTGCTGTGGTTTGCATTGGCTTTGTATATTTTTCATGCAATTGTGGATTGATTAGTATCAGTGAGTGTGCTTAACTATGAACGATTACCTATTTTAGCACTGAATCCTGGAAATGCATTTATTATACTTCTCAATTACCAAAGAACATTTAGTTCCTCATGTACTGTGAAGTAAATAACAACTACCTTGTTTTTCAGTCACCACCCTGAGCCCTGATGATTGGATGTACAGTATAAATGCTTGCTGCTGAACCTCCACGTCACACAATAGCTCATGCATATAACTGGATTATAACTAAACAGATACTTTATTTATATGTTTCTGTTGCTGGATAGCATGCAGCATACTCATTTCTGATTTGCTGTGTGACTGTGCACTGCAGGGGATTGGTATACTGCCCACCACTTTTGCTTCTTGCCTTACACCCAAGTGCTGCTGAGATAATAACTGTGACCTAAAGCTAGGCAGATTGAATTTCCCCCTCAGCCCATGAACAGTAAGATTAAATTCACAGTATATGCCCTGTGATAATGACACAGACATCGTAAAGATTTGTGACAGCCACCAACATATTATTTCAGGGCTATGAGGAGTTAAGATGGTGGCTTTAAAGGCCGGTGGAGGAAGTGACATCACAAGCACCAGTGCCTCTGAAGTGATGTCTTCAGGTGCACTGGAACCCGGTGGGATTTCCCGAGAATGGTCTACAAGGAACTTAGAGAGACAGCACACCTGTCCACCCCCTGGTCTGGTGTAGAATTACAATTACTCAAGCTCTTTAGCTTCCTCCTGTTCACATGTGTGTGACAGCCCCTAACATCTATTCAGTTCTTGCTTCTTGATTGCATGCTACACACTGGCTTAACCTCTTCTTCAATAGCTGTCACTGGAAGGCTGGAAGAGTGTTATTGACCACAGCAAAATAGCACAATAACAAGCCACCTGCTCCACTATTTGGTAGGGCTTGTTTTCACCTGGCCGTAACCAGTGCCCCACCGCAGCCACCAATGACCAGGCTTGTTTGTGGGTCGGCCACTCTGGGTTGAACCTCCACTTTCATATTATATTCACCTACCAGTCTGGGGCACCCCTAGGTGACACTCGGGGTTCTGCCTTCAAAGGGAGATGGGAGAGTGCCCATCTCCCCCGGGAGAGCATAATAAGCCCCCTTCACCTTCCGGAGCAGCCCAAGTCTGTGAGTCCCTCCCTCATACTCCCTGGCCTGCCTCAATTGCCAAGTTAAGCATGCCTAAAGCGGAGCCTGCACCGGGTCTTCCCGAATCGCGGGACACCCTCCCTGCCTGAAAACTTGGCCCCGGTACGCTCCCACTTGGGTACAGTGCAAGTCCTGTCCATTTCTCTTCTGGGACCATTCCATCCTGCCGACTATGCCAATGTCATAACCTTGACTCAGAGTCATAGAAAGCTTTGGGGCAGCCAGCTGTGTATTTGGTATCCTGGCTGCAAAGTTGCAAAAATGTATACAGCACTGATGTGCACAAAACTAATTACAAAACAGAACTGAGGGAATACGGAAAAGGTGGAGGCTTTTAAAGGGGAAGACAGGAAGTGAGATCAAAGGGGCCAGGCTCATGAAGGTCTTCAGCCATAGGTTCGAACCCAGATATGACATCATAGGGGCCGGAGCCGGCAAGGTCTCCTTCCATAGGCTCGGTCCCGGAAGTGATGTCAAGGAATCTCCCGTGAATGGTCTGCAGGAAAGGGAGAAAAAGAGTCAGTGCACTGAGGATGCTGAAAGTCAAAAACAATAGAAGACAACTACCAATTTAAAGTAAAAAGCAATTTCTTTATTCTTGTTGAGTCAAAGAGACTAATGTTGCCCCAGTCCCAGCTTAGTGCCACTAACTGGTCAAAACACACAGTCTGCCTGCCTGCCTGAAAAGAAAAAAATCCTCTCTTTTTATTACCTAGCTTATTCATTAACCAAAGAGAAAAAAAACATGGTAGTTCATTTTGAGGTAATACATAGATTGCTGTAAGTTACGGTTACATCCTGATTTATTACATGCAGGTGTGCACAGAGTTTCTTACCAAAATAAAGAGTTATCAGGGCACTCACATTCCTAAGAAATACACCCTTATCAGCACACACACACACAAGACCAGTTTAAAGCAGTTTTTTATAGTTCACTAAATTAGTTATAAAGAAATTACATTCTTATAGCTTTAATATCTTCATTAGATTTTGTTTGGTTAGATTAATAAATCCTTATTTATTAATGCATAAGGGACATGTTTCTTATAGTTTTAAGTAAGAATTCAGAAGCTATCACATTGATTTATAATATCACAGGGTGTTCTGTTAGTATCAAGAGATCAGCATTTTCTCATAAAAGAATGCAAGTTAGTCTAATATTTCTGTGCACAAGCTTAATTCTTTTTCTACCTAAATGAAGAACAAATCATATAGAAGTAAAAATCATATAACTCTCTGCGGGATAATTAATACAAAATACAGTCCTCTGTATTTGTAAGGTAACTACTTATAATCATTACAGTTAATAATGTTTTTTTCTTTCTCAGCACTCTGCCACATCCCGGTATGACTTGGAACTGCCCTTATTCAAGCCCTTTAGCTGCCTCCCATGCGCAAGTGTGTGACACTATCTATCTAAGAAAATATGCTACTGTCTCCCAGTTTTTATTCTCGTTATTAATCCACTAATATCCAGAACAGTTTGTTCTTTTGTGATAGGAACTTAGCAAGAATTTATGTATTTCACAAATTGGAATGAGTATGTTATCCTAATACTGTTCTCCTATTTAGTTTAAAATGTTTCACTTATTTAAACTATTATTTCCAAAATGCTTCCTCAGGTCAAATTGGCAGCAAATTAACTACTTTCTGTTTTGCAATTATTTTCATTAGCACCTCTGCCTGCTCTTTCAGTGCAATTACAGAAGCAAACACCTCGGAAAAAAATTTAAATTTAGAAGGAAATGAAAACAGTATTCTGTGTTTAAAAAAATATTTTAAAAAACAACAATTCTGTTTCTTACGAAAGTAAATTAACCAAATGATGAAAAAAAAAAAGGCACAGCAAATTAAAGAGGGATTTGGGTTAAACCAGGAAAATTAGTCACTTATAATAAAATTAGTTAAAATTAAAGTGATCTTTGAAGACAAAGTTGGAAAAGCCCTAGAGTAGATTAAAAGTATAGATATAACTGCGCCCTCTCAAATGCGCATCATGAATTGAATGAAACAAATATATTATTGAAATGCAACTTTAATACTGGCCCTGACAAAATAAATGCACACAGTCACAATTCCATCTATTTGTTTTTTGGATGCCAAATGTCAGGAACATGGCAGACCAATCCTAAACAGAACACTAGTTCTAGACAGAGCACAAGGTTAGAAATGTATTGAAAATATTTATAGAATGATATAATGAACTGCATTGTTTCTTATTGCTTTTGTATCTCTTTAGTTTGTATTCTTTTTATGTATGTTGGATGCAATGAAGGATAAAAGCATCTTAATAACAATACTAAAAATTGCATTAGGTATTAATCTAGGCTTTTGTTCAACATGTCAGTATAAAGGCAGGGCGTATGCAGCCTTTTTTCCTTTCTCTGATTACAGTTTTCAGAGTCCAGTTGAGTAGGAGCAAAGTGGCAGAGTGTGACGAGGGCCTGGCTGCACTTGGGGATCAGATTTTTTTGTATGTTTGAATATATGCCTTGGCCCGTGTATATTTTACTTGCATTTTTAACAGTTTCTCCAGGGACTCCAGTATCTTTTGTAGTCCAAAACTGTGCTGTCATGTTGATGCATTGCCTCAGTGTATTTACAATATGGGCCTTCCTCTGAAGAACTGTACTATTTTTCCTGCTATTACCAGGAACCAGAAAATCGTTATGGTCTGGTTCCAGATGTTTTCTCTTTAGAAGCAAGAACTCTTAAAGAAGGCATTCCTTGTACATTGACCACATCAAGTGGAAGTGATTGATTTTTTTTTCTGCCTTAATACTCATCTTTTATTTTTCAGTATCTCTCACTGCCTGTTTGTACTGTAGTATATTTTCATTTCTATACTTTATTCTTACATATCCAAGTGTGATGAATCCAGATTTTGACATTCCTGATCCAATGTATTTATGTAATTTATTTCATTTCTGGTATATTTCTATATCTATTTCTATTTGTTTATTAATTTCATCATTATTGTGGCCAGGGCCAACTCAAAGGGTGAGTGGATTCCCAGCAGAATTGTTGTTGATGGGGTGCTATTTGATACGGGATGAGTGTTGCAGGATTCTTGTGTGGGCTGGTGGTGGTTATTTGTTCCAATCTGTGCTTGGGTTTGCCAGTTTTCCAATGTCTAATTTTGGATTTTCTAACTTGGTTCAGCTATTTAACAATAGTTTTAAACTTGAAATATATTATATAGTCTCTGCCAGGCCCTTTTTCTATTACATTATTTGTACAGTCACCACCATTTTGTGACAGTCTTTGTATGCCATTGTTGTTTAGAGTTGCCATGTTTGTTGCCAGTCATATAACACAGAAATCATATGACATGTTATGTCACCCAACTCTGCATTTTTAAGAAGGTGGTGCAAGTTTGGCTTTATCTAACTATCAGACAAATTCCTAACACATTCAAGAATATTTAGTGATACTGAGGGACATGAGTATTGAGTTAATGTAATCAATTTTTACAACTTTTATTTTGACAATGATTTTGGCATAGCATTCTGATTTTAGTGGGCTGTTCTGATGGGTTTTTTTGTTTGGTTACTTTGACTCTTGCTTGTTTCCTTATTCAGCCTGCTCCTGTTCAAATTTTTACATTTTCTGGTAATTATTTACATTGCTCTCTAATAACCTCAAGCTACTGTATTCTTCCAGGTAATCATTACACCAAGTTTTCATGTCACTGAAATGATTTAGGGTTTTTGTTTATTAATGTGTTTTATTTGCAATGGTGATGGACAGGTTGACAGATGAGATTAGACAGGAGTCCCCGTGGACTATGATGTTTGCTGATGACATTGTGATCTGTAGCGATAGTACGGAGCAGGTTGAGGAGACCCTGGAGAGGTGGAGATATGCTCTAGAGAGGAGAGGAATGATGGTCAGTAGAAACAAGACAGAATACATGTGTGTGAATGAGAGTAAGGTCAGTGGAATGGTGAGGATGCAGGGAGTAGAGTTGGCGAAGGTGGATGAGTTTAAATACTTGGAATCAACAGTAAAGAGTAACAGGGATTGTGGACAAGAGGTGAAAAAGAGAGTGCAGGCAGGGTGGAATGGGTGGAGAAGAGTGTCAGGAGTAATTTGTGACAGACGAGTATCAGCAAGAGTGAAAGGGAAGGTCTACAGGACGGTAGTGAGACCAGCTATGTTATATGGGTTGGAGTCGGTGGCACTGACCAGAAAGCAAGAGACAGAGCTGGAATTAGCAGAGTTAAAGATGCTAAGATTTGCATTGGGTGTGATGAGGATGGACAGGATTAGAAATGAGAACATTAGAGGATCTGCTCAGGTTGGAAAGTTGGGAGACAAAGTCAGAGAGGTGAGATTGCATTGGTTTGGACATGCGCAGATGAGTGATCCTGGGTATATTGGGAAAAGGATGCTAAGGAGAGAGCTACCAGGGAAGAGGAAAAGAGTAAGGCCTAAGAGAAGGTTTATGGATTTGGTTAGAGAGGACATGCAGGTGATGGGTGTAACAGAACAAGATACAGAGGACAGAAAGATATGGAAGAAGATGATCCGCTGTGGCGACCCCTAAGTGGAGCAGCCGAAAGAAGAAGAATGTGTTTTGGCAAAGAATTATTTTTTATTGTTATTCAAGGTGTTATCATGTCTCATGATATCATTTTGGTTTTATCGTGGTTGCTGCCATTTTTTTTCTTGCAAGCAGTCATATTACTGTAAAGATAGATAGATAGATAGATAGATAGATAGATAGATAGATAGATCGCATAGTGTGGGGGAGGAATGATCTCCTCAGTCTGTCAGTGGAGCAGGACAGTAACAGCAGTCTGTCTCTGAAGCCGCTCCTCTGTCTGGAGATGACACTGCTATAGCTACCATTTGAACATTATTGAAGATGCCGTACTAACCCTATTTTCGAAGATTTGTATTTGTGTGTTGCTATCGGTATGTTTAGTTATTTTAAAGTCAACCTAGTTAATTAGAATCTTTGTATGTTTCTTTGACCTCAGTTTTAGGTTTGCATAATAGGCATTGTTTAATCAGTTTGATGCCCCTTTGTCTTCTGGTCCTTTACCTTCTTTTTCTCTGCCATTTGTTCTCTTTATCAGTATAATTATATTGAATTCAGTTATCAGCCCATGCTGCTTTGAATGCTTACACTGTATCTGTGATCTAAAGCACTTTTGACTCAATCTGCCACACAACAAATCCAATAGGCTATATGCACATGGTAGTGCTGATGTACTTCCGGTGTCCATACTGCAGTTGTGGTTTTTGTTTGGTGGCTAGAATGTCAGAGAAAAAGAGGTTTAAGTTTCAGTGTACAGATACTGTAACTCTACAGGTGAACATTGTTGTGTACCTTTATGTTGAGCTTCCAGTAAGTACAACAAGGTACTTAGTTTTCATACATTTCACTCCGATGCAGAAACTGATCTAAATGGATCATAGCTTTCCAGAGAGAGAGCTTGATGGTGAATCTCCATACCCGAGTTTGTAGCCTACATTTTAAAAAAGAGGTGTGAAAGAAGCAGCTGGACACACAACAAAGTTTTGGGGTAGCCACCCGTATAGTTTCCCTAGTTGCAAAAGGCATTATAAAGTAGAGTACAATGTGCACTGGTTAGAGTCCAAAACAGAACTTAAGAATGGAGGATGAGGGGTTTTTATAGCTGGATCACAGGAAGTGACGTCCTCGGGGCCGGGACAGGAAGGATTTCTCAGGTCATTTGGTCAAAACAGGTCTCTTAGAAAGGAGATCCTATTTGTTTTATAACAATGTAAGATATTGAGCCAACTCATGTCATTATACATTGTAGCATCTGCGTCGAGCACCACAATGGATGGATTCTTTGCTAAAGCGGGATGGACAATGGATGGATGGATGGCTCTTTGAGGTGGCTCGCTATCCTTAAAATGACTGCTTGCCTTTTGCCGTATTAGTTGGAAAAAGTGCGTGCAACTATAAAGAGTTGTGTTTTTTATAGGCACTCCTGCTACTGATGATGTAATGCCAACTCATTCTTTTGGTGACTCATCCCTGGCTGATATATTGTAACTTGTCCAGCGCCATTGCAGTATTAAGCTTACAAACATATTAATCTGTCCCTGAATAAAGTTTAATGACTAATTATTAAAATTCTGTTTTTTAAAGAAGCCTAATGTACATTTTAAAAAGGCCATGTCAGATTAAAATAAAAAAAAAAATATGTACATCGGTTGCATATAATAAAATTGTTTTCATCAAAAATAATTTAATTATGTTTAATGCACTAAATTAATATATCCTGAAACAACATTATATTTTTATATAAAATGAATGAAAATTATTCTCTGTTAAATTAATTATATTATGTTAAATGAACATGAGTCATGTCAATAAAGCATAATATTTTAACAATTGTTTTTTAAACTTTAAAAAAAATGCACCTCACTGAGATACTTACCTATAACCTTTTTAAGCTGCCAATTATACTTGTTCAAATATCATTTTATAGTTCATGTTCAAAGCTATTGAAAAGAAATAAACAGGTTTGCTTATACCAAACTAGTTTTATTTGGTAAAAAACAATACAAACCAACAAAAATACAAAAGATTAGTATTCACAAGATGAAATGTACAAGAACACTGCTTCTTTGGCTGTGCCAGAATGCCATGACCAATGTATAACTAAATATGAACACAAAATGCACCTCGGATAGTGTTATATTATAAAATGTATTTATTTATATTTATGTAACTGTATATATTATAGAATAAATGCTAAATATTAGTAAAATATAAAGTGCAAAAATTGCTGCTTGGCACCTTCTTTCACAAATTTATTTTTTGTTTTATTTTCAAAAAAGCAAATTCAGCAACTGCATTGTACTGTATTCAGGTGTATTATTTATTTGTCTGTTGTGGCGGATGGCTGACGGTGTGTGTTTTTTTAACTTATATTTCACTAACATTTTGCTCTTAACCAGCGACGATAACTCAATCCCACAACCTGCTGATTCTTTGAAAGTCACATGACTTTTACATTTAAATTTTAAAAAGAAGGAATTTTTATTTAGTCGACAGAAATATCTTTGGTAGGAATGGAAGTTAAATGTAGGCATCATTGCATAAACTTTTTTTCACCATACAAATGTAAAGAGTAAATTCGCCTTACATTCCAACCAAAGATATTTGTGTCGACTAAATCAGGGGTGTCAAACTCAATTGCACAGGGGGCCAAAATCCAAAACACACTTTAGGTCGCAGGCCGAACAGGATAAACATTTATTGAACACACTAAAACTAAACTTTTAAAACTTAACTTTTTTGAACATAAATATGAATAAAAACAGACAGGAATATTATTCCTGAATAAATCAACTCAAACCTTAAATAACTTATAATATTTTGCTCTTCATAAAAATATATCCTGTCAAAATTATACAAATTCAAATATGAACATGGTGCATAACAAAACCTGGAAATATAAATAAAATGTGTTCCTTTCAGCAATAACAAATCAAATCATTCAGTTGTCTTTGCTCTTATGTCATTTTATCAGATTTGGACGCCTGGCATCTTTTTTTGGCAACAAGTTCGTTTGTTTGGTGTGAGGTTCTGTGTTGTGGTGATTCTCAGGATGGACTGCAGGTGCTCATCAGTGAGGCGACTCCTCTGTGCTGTTTTGTTAGTCTTCATCACTGAGAAGAGCTTCTCACACAGATATTTGCTACCAAACATGCACAAAGTTCGAGCCGCATGTAGACGGAGCTGGAGCATTTTTGCGGGAATGGAGTGAATAAACTATGCGGGCCCTGCAGTATCGTACTTTGCCTTCAGTGTGCCATTACACTGCAGCTCAATCACCTCCATCTGAATCTGCACAGGTGCAGTTTCCACATCGACGGCAAATGGGTTGCGAAACAACTCAAAATTCTTTTTTTGTTCTTCAAAGTCACCAAAGCGCCATGCGGACTCAGTGCGCAGTGCGCTCAGTTTATCAGCAAAGTGCATATTTGGGAACACCATAGTGCCGACTTGGTTCAACATTACTTGGCAACAGGGAAAGTGGGGCAAGTTGCACTGGTGCATTTGTGTCTCCCATAAAAGCAGCTTCACTTGAAATCACTTTGTGATTGTGCACGGGTAAAAACGTCTGCTGAAGTGTCAGATTCTTCTTTAACTCTTCTGCTTTCTGTATCTTCTGCATTGCATTCAGGTTATCCTGATGTTTTGTCTTATAGTGCCGTCTTAGATTAAATTCTGTAATTACAGCCACATTAGCTCCACAAATGAGACACACGAGTTCAGTAAACATATACTCAGCCTCCCATTGGTTTTTAAAGGCTCTATTTTCAGAATCAACTTTTCTCTTCAGCATCGTGTGAGCTAGCTTCGCAATAACTTGCAGCATCATAAGCTAGACTTGATTAACGCAGTAAGTGTTTCGGCAAGGCAGCTGAAGCGCTGCATTATGGGATCTGTAGTTTATTGTGTTACCAGCGCTTCATATCCCCGGGCAATTAATAACAATAATACAGTATATAAAATGATCTCACCCTTGAGTTTGACACATATGGACTAAATAGAACTTGAAAAGATATATTTTTTCGAATGTGATCGCGCAATTCAGATCGAGTTGACGCGCACTACAGTACATCGAGCCCACGTGCTATTGTGGTTTTGCCTGCGTGCCTCAATAAGTCATCCTCCCCTCGCTCTTACTTTTTTACCGTTCATCTAATGAATACACTGAGTATGGCTTTACCAAAACAATCATTGATGGCGAATAAAGTATCCATTATTCGAGTATGTAGATCGGGGTATATATATACATATATATATACCCGCGTATCGCAGCGGAGAAGTAGTGTGTTAATTAAAGAAGTT